>NW_015662583.1:1154011-1161359 GCF_001515625.1 Sinocyclocheilus rhinocerous | reverse complement strand
AGATTCACACACACACTCACACTCACACACACACACAGAGACACACACACACACACGCACACACACACACACACACACCCCATAAACGTCCTTACGTTCAGCTTGTTGCTCCCCATTGGAAACACAGAAATTCACGGACAGACTGAAACTAGGGAAGGTTACTGAATGTTAAGAGAACTACGAAACGAGAGAGCGACTCTGGAGATGCAGATCTGAGATGGAGTTTCACTCTTCAGTTGCACATTTTTGCATCTTGGGTTACACACACACACACACAGAGACACACACACACACACGCACACACACACACACACACACCCCATAAACGTCCTTACGTTCAGCTTGTTGCTCCCCATTGGAAACACAGAAATTCACGGACAGACTGAAACTAAGGAAGGTTACTGAATGTTAAGAGAACTACGAAACGAGAGAGCGACTCTGGAGATGCAGATCTGAGATGGAGTTTCACTCTTCAGTTGCACATTTTTGCATCTTGGGTTACAAAACATATAATAAGTCCTTCTGAACATTTCACGGCATGCATGCATGCATAAATAAATAAATAAATACATTTTATTTGAATAAATCATTGTATGAAATTTATAAGAACATATATTTTTCAGTTGAATTATCAGTATTAAGCCCATTGGAATGAATGTAATTTTATTAAATTCCTTTGAATTTATAACTCAATATTGTTCAAAGACAGTCCAAATTTATGAACCTTACATATTTATTTATATCAAAACAACATCAAAACAGCAATTACTGCTCTAAAAAGATTTCAAACAAAATAACTCCATTTTACTTGCAAAAACATTCTCTTTCAGATGAAAAAAAGTGATTCGTTTTTCATGCTGCAGTGGTTAAGTTGATATACATAGTCATGTTTATCAGCGAAATTCAGTCCAAAAGTGTGTGAGATATGGGGAAAAGGCTAAATATATTTGACAAAAGTTTTTTTTGACACTAATATAAATTCATAGATAATTTTACAAAAAAATATTTTTGACACCGGATGGTACTCCATACATACCCGGGTCAAAATGACCCGAACATTAAATGTGAAAAAAAAAAGAAAGAAAAGTGTTTTAAATGGTTATATCTCCTAAAAAAGAATTGTAAAGAAAAATCTGAAAAATAATGAATTAATGAATAAATAATTATTTATATAATTTATTTTGAGGGTCTTAATGCATACAAAATTTCATTCCCTTACCAAAAACTTTTTTTAATTTTTATTTTATTTTATGCATTTCTTCTGGGTCAAAAAGGACACAAATGAGATATGTTTTAATCATATTGTGCATATTTAATAATGATTTATAATCACAGTTCATTATTACACAATTAATGATTTTACCTTAAAGTAAAACACATTAAAAAACAATTTTTTGTAATGCATAATAATATTTTTAAAGATGTGTGAACTGGTAGTATTACACTAAAAATGGTGTAGAATTTACTTTGAAAATTTTCACTCAAAAATGCTAATAGGCCTTATTTTCACAAATAATTACAAAGAAACGGCAAATAACAAATTGAATCGAATGTGAATTGCTTGCAATATCTAGCTGTATAGCTAAAATATAGCTTTCTATGCATATTAAGCTGTGAACTCTAGGCATTATGAACACCTTTATAATCTTTATAATTATTTTGACTCGCAATTTAGGCTAAATATATTTCACAATTCTGAGTTTGATTCAGAATTTTTTTTTTTTACTCACAAATCTGACTCGCAATTCTGATTATTTGACTCGCAATTCTGATTTTTTTGACTTGCAATTTAGACTCACAATTGAGTTTACGTCTCAGAATTCTTTTTACTTACAATTCTGACTCGCAATTCTAAGTTTACGACTCACAATTCTAATTATTTTGACTTGCAATTGAGTTTAGGACTCACAATTCTGATTATTTTGACTCGCAATTGAGTTTACGACTCACAATTCTGATATTTTGACTCACAATTGAGTTTACGACTCATAATTCTGATTTTTTTGACTCGCAATTGAGTTTACGACTCACAATTCTGAGTTTGATTCAGAATTCTGTTTTTTTTTTTGTTACACTAAAAATGGTGTAGAATTTACTTACTCAAAAATGCTAATGGGCCATATTTTCACAAATAATTACAAAGAAACAGCAAATAACAAATTGAATCGAATGTGAATTGCTTGCAATATCTAGCTGTATAGTTAAACATAGCTTTCTATGCATATTAAGCTGTGAACTCTAGGCATTATGAATACCTTTATAATCCATTTTATACACAGACTTCAAGTAGAAGTGTTGAAATGACTGTTATTACGCACCCTAACATTACTAGTGATTATATCGACACAAACTAGAGTGACTATGGGTTTGTGAAGATGAGCAGATCTACGGTCTGCAGGCGCGGGTCTCTCTGTCAGCTGCTCCTGTCGATTGTCATTGACTCCAGAAGCACAGCAGACCATCATCATCATCCCTGACGCTCTGCCTCAGTTAGCATTGATTTAACAGCCCATCGCTGTCGGCCACCGGCCAACGTTCAGATCACCGGCCACAGAAAGGCACAGAGAGAGCGATGAATTAACAGGATATGATGATCAAATCTGAACGCAAATCCACCTTCATGTTGAATTATGCTAAATAATGCTATATAACTACATGTGGTGAACGCATGCTATTGTGATGATGTCCACCTTATTTTGCAACGCAGAAGTAAACTATTTTCTGTGAATGTGTGAGACTAACAAGAATAACAAAGTGCAGTATATGGTAAAACTGTTTACGCTGCAAACCAGTGATCTTAAAATGAAGACGATACATTAAAATAACATGATCAGAAATGCCAGTTTGCATAACATCGAAATTATGAAATATAAACATAAAATTGTGAGACATGAACTCATAATTCTGACTTTTTTTCCTCGCAATCCCGAATTTTTGTCTCTGAATTCTGACTTTACATCTCACAACTATTTTCTTTTTTCTGAGTTTACATCCTAATATTCTGACTCGCAATTGAGTTTACGACTCACAATTCTGATATTTTGACTCGCAATTTAGACTCGCAATTGAGTTTACGACTCACAATTGATATTTTGACTCGCAATTGAGTTTACGACTCACAATTCTGATATTTTGACTCGCAATTGAGTTTACGACTCACAATTCTGATATGTTGACTCGCAATTGAGTTTATGACACAATTCTGATTATTTTGACTCGCAATTTAGACTCGCAATTGAGTTTACGACTCACAATTCTGAGTTTGATTCAGAATTCTGTTTTTTTTTACTCACAATTCTAAGTTTATGACTCGCAATTCTGATTTTTTTGACTCGCAATTCTGAGTTTATGACTCACAATTCAGATTTTTTGACTCGCAATTGAGTTTACAACTCAGAATTATTTTTTTTACTGACAATTCTGACTCACAATTCTGACTTTACGACTCAAAATTCCGATTTTTTTTTAACTCACAATAAAGACTCGCAATTTAGTTTACAACTCAGAATTCAGAGTTTGACTCAGAATGTTTGTTTTTTTTGTGACTCGCAATTCTGAGTTTAAGTCAGAATTCTTTTTTTTTTTTTTTGTCACAATTCTGACTTACAGTTCTGAGTTTACATCTCGCAGTTCTGTTTATAAACTCAGAATTGCAAGAAAAAGTCAGAATTGTGGGATAAAAAGTCACAATTAGCATTTTAATTTTTTTATTCCATGGAGGAAATTGGTTTCTATAGCAAACTGAGCTGATTTGTACAGCTAAAATAACTGGAAGCGAATGACACTGGAGACCTCGCACATTCAAGTTACAAATGACCGCGCCGCTCTTATCTTAAAAATATGGGGGATAAATAATCATTCATAACTGGATAACAAACACTCCAGGACGATGCACACGCTCAACTTCAATACTTACTGCTAGAGGTTTTAAATCAAAAGTAATAGTGATGGTTGCATTAGCAAACACCATTAATAATTCAATAAATCCTGTGATTTCACCATGACATTCTTAAAACAACACAATATGCCAGATATTCTACAGCAGCTCTGAACTCGCCTCATGCAATCAGTCAGGACTACTTTATATTCTGATTCGATCCCACAATGTGTACTTTCCTGCTGTTCCACAAACTCTTTCAAACAATAAATAAAACATGTGATCACTCCTATACAAGCAACATCCAAACTCACTGATCCCAGCGCTGTTGAATTATGGAATACAGAATCCGCCGCACCGTAATCCCTTCAGAAACACAAATCAATACATCTCATGCTAACTGTATGGAGTATGATGCTCTCTCCACATCATGCTGTAAAATCAATCAGATTGGTATCTAAACTTACTGCTCACCACCAGATCAGCGTAATAGTGACAAGTAATCACAACTAGCAAAAGAAGGTTCATCAAGACAAAATACTGGCTGGACAGAGTCATGCCTAAAAGTCTGGAAAGTTATATATATATATATATATATATATACACATAAAAAATTACTTTTAAAATGTTAATTATTTTAAAAATGAGAAAGATATATATATATATATATATATATATATATATATATATATATATCATAGTTAAATATAGATCAAATAAATATAAGAAAATTAAAAAGAAAAATGCTAATAAAAATGAATTATATAAATAAATGAAAACAAATTTAATTTAATTTAAATAAAAAAAATAATTAAAAATAAAGATTAACTACATATAAATACAATAAATAAATACACACACACACATACACTACAATATACAATAACAGTATGATATCTCTGTCAAGCCAACATAACTAACTAATATTTAAAATTACAATTGCAAAAGACGGATTCAGAGCTGTGTGTTGTGTGTGTGGGCTTTGTCATGGTGAATTATCTAATACAGGGATTTAAGTGGATTTTAATTAGCCTTTATGGAGCAACAAGCACATTTTCCTGCAAACAATGAGTGTGGGATAATATCAGCGGCCTCATACAATTCACTGATCTCATTTCCACTATATTTTTGAGATTATATTGCAAGCATCAGCCAACACACTCAAACGCGAAACAGGATTAAACCGAAACTGAAGCATTTACGTTAAAACCTGGATCATCTTATTGATAGACAGAAACAGATCCAGGTTTTGTTTGATTCTCTCCAGTCTGTATCCAAATGGGTTATTATCATTAAAGAAAATCACATGAAAAAATCACATGAAGCGATGAATAAAAACATGTTCAGGTGATATTTCACCCCAATATCAAAAGGGGAAAAAATTAAAATGTTAAGCATATAGAAAATGTAATTTTTTTTTATTATTTAAATAATAATAAATTCATAAAGTAATTATTTTTACAGAAAAGATTGTATAGAAAAATATTTGAAATAAAAATAAATTATTTTGAATAAAAAATAAGAAATATTTGAAACTACATTTTGCAATGTTTCTTATAAACAACAAAAACAACAACAACGACAATAATAATAATAAATTTTATTTAAAATTCTATTTTATATATTTTATATATAAAATTATTATTATTATCATCATTCAATTAATAATGATAATAATGATAATAATAATAATAATAATAATAAAAATTGTATATATTACATTTGTTAATTGGCATTATTGTAATTCATTTTTATATTTTGAGCATTTTTGTCACTTGTTTCGCATTTTTACTGTATTATTATAAGAAAACCATAATTTTCAATCAACATAAATTATGCAGTACAACAAATACTACAATGACCAAACTGTTTACTACTGAAATATGATAATTGTTGTTTTTAATCAAAATGTACAGTAATAAGAATTGGAGCGTAGAATATTTAATTGTTATAAAAAAATAATAAAAATTCAACAAATAATGGTAATGCAGGCCTTATTTTCTTTATGTAAAATATTATCCATATACTTTTGTAAAATATTATGTAAAACATTAGCCATAATATTATTTCATATGGAATATATTTTTAAAATAATGAATGAATGAATGAATGAATGAATGAATTAATTAATTAAATAATTAAATAAATAAATAAATTAATTAATTAATTAAATAAAATTTAATTAAATTATTTTAAAAAATTAAATAAAATTATTAATAAATAAATAAATTCATTCTATATGGAATAATATTAGGTATAATATTTTATATAATATTTGACAAAATAAACATAAACAATTAAGAATAATATTTTCTTTATGCAAAATATTATTCTTTATTCCTATATATGGGTGAAATATGACCCTGATTTCTCTTTAAAATTATGCTCGCTCGTCAGATTATGTTGCCACGTAAAACACATGTCATATTTTATATCTGTAAATTGCATAAACTAATGTATTTATTTATTTATTTTTGAACAGCAATTAAACAGCTCATTTTGTATTTGTTTTGCATCTCAAACCCTGATGATTAATGTCGCCGGTCCATGTCTGGGTCAGAGAGCGGCCAGCAATAGTGGGGTCAAACGCTTCCCCTCAAACACGTCAGCGGATAAACTGTGGTGTGACTGAGAACAAACATGGCAACTCATCTCCAGCGCTCGGCCGACATTTGCCCTTTATATATCTCACAGCCACTCTGAATTAAGCCAACATGATCGCAGCTCAAACACACACACAGACGGGAAAACCGACAGGGTTGAAATGCGGAGCAGTATCAGTCGAGAGGTTACAGACGGGTGAGATGATGCAAGGATGCACGAGTCAGCCAGAGACACACATCAGAGACGGACGGATGTTACAGGAAGAGTTCAGCAGGAAATAAACCTTCTGCCTCACGTCGCTCTGAACCATGTGACCCAGAACAAGAACATGCATGTGTCTCAGTGCCATGAGAGTGTTTATAGAGCAACTTACTCCTCTAAAGCTGATTTTCCATCATAAAAAACACATCTAAAACCAGTCAAACTGGTTTGCTGGTCTTAAACCTTCTATCGCATTCAGGTCACTTAAAAAAAAAAAAAAAAGCTCTGCATATGGATTAAGACTATCAAAATACCCCCTTTTTTATAATAAAATAATTTAAGATATACTCATTTAAACTAAATTGTTACACCTTTTACATTCAGGTCAGTTTTGACCTGGAAGTGAGCTGTGGGTTTACTTACGAAATTATGCAAATAAATACAAAAATAACAAATAATACACAATAATAATAAACACACATTTTTAATTACCTACTAAAAAGGATGGGGGAAAATTAAATGAAATTAAAATGAAAACAGAAAATATACAATATAATAGAACGTAGCAGGTTTTCCAAAATTGGGCTTTGTGAAGAAACTGCAGGCGAAATAAAATAAAAAAATACAATAAAATAAAAAATAAAAAAAATAAAAAAAATAAAATAA
>NW_015662583.1:1144516-1153977 GCF_001515625.1 Sinocyclocheilus rhinocerous | reverse complement strand
GAAATAAAATAAAAAAATACAATAAAATAAAAAATAAAAAAAATAAAAAAAATAAAATAAAAATAAATAAATAAAATAAAATAAAAATAAATAAATAAAAAATACTTATAAATTGTGTGGATATGTAATCATGTAATCAATAAAAAGTAACTGTGATCTGATTATAAGCATTTTAAAATGTAAAAACTTTTGTGAAGGAACTGCAGGCAGTTTGTTGATGAAAAGCTAATAATTAAATAAATGTAAAATGAAATTTAAAAAAAACTGCTTATAATTCACTGCAAATTGTGTAGAAATGTAATCAAAAGTAACCAAAAAGTAATCAAAAAAGTAACTGATCTGATAAGCATTTTAAAAATACACTGTAAAAATGAAATAATCAATGAGTCAACATGTTTTCCATTACTTTAACTTAATTTAATTTAACCAATTTTAACTTCATTTTTGAAGTTATATAGGATTCAACTCAATTTTGTAAGTCAGATTAATATAATGTAAGTTGAAATGACTTGTACAGTCAAATTGATTATACTTAAGACAGCAGCTGAACAAGTTTTTAAGATAAAGTAGGTGGATTTTTTTTTTTTTTAACAGTGTAATTTAATTATAAGTACTTAATTTTTGGAATCTGATTCCATAATTGATTCCATATAATCAGTTGCTACCCAGAAATGCATACAAATAATGTTCCTCACATGAAGTGCATGAGAACATCGACTCACGATTGATTCAGTTTGGTGTTTGTTAAGATAACAACATGATACTCTCAGAAGCATGAAAGTACATCGGCAAAATCAATATTCAATTACACTGAACATATCTGAACTATTTTAAATCAATACTTTTCTGCATTGAACAAATTAGCATAGCATTTTTATAAATAACATTTCTCTCACTTCATCCATCATGTCTTCATGCACTCTTTGCATTTGCATGCATTTAGAATGCAGCGTGTGTTTTGGAGCTGAGCCTTTGACAGCTTCAATTATGAGCGTCAGTAAAGCATCGTCTCTTCACAAGTCCAGTCTGATGCTTAGACTCTCGACTGAGCTACAGAAGCCAGCAGTGACTTCCACGCTTCATTTTTTGCCTTTCTTTCAAGCTCAGTTTGTGAAAAAGCTGCTGTGTTTGTAGAAATAGAAAGCAAAGTCAAAAGAGAGTCCTTGACAAAGGGCCCCGTCCCCTGAGGACATACAGCACCGCTTTACAGTACAAGTGTGAAGGACGTAAACAACAACGTACCTGACCTGAAGTACACAGCAGCAAAAAAAAAAAAAAAACTTATTTTCAGAATTTACTTCATTGTTAGATTGGCTATATACAGTATATATACAGTATATATATATATATGTGTGTGTGTGTGTGTGTGTGTGTCTGTGTGTGTGACTAAGATAAAAAAAATACATATACATATTAAATGTTACACACACACACAAACACATAAATAAAAAGATAAAAACAAATAAAAATATCTCAAATAGTGATGGATGGATGGATGGATGGATGGATGATAGATGATAGATGGATGGATGGATGGATGATAGATGATGGATGATGGATGGATGGATGGATGGATGGATGGATGGATGATAGATGATGGATGGATGGATAGATAGATAGACGGATAAACGGATGGATGGATGGATGGATGGATGGATAAACGGATAGATAGATAGATAGATAGATAGATAGATAGATAGATAGACGGATAAATGGATGGATGGATGGATGGATGATAGATGATGGATGGATGGATGGATGGATGGATAGACGGATAAACAGATCGATAGATAGATAGATGATAGATGATAGAGGATGGATGGATGGATAGCTAGATAGATAGATAGACGGATAAACGGATGGATGGATGGATGGATAGATGATGGATGGATGGATGGATGATAGATGGATAGATGATGGATGATAGATGATAGATGATGGATGGATGGATGGATGGATAGATGGATGATAGATGGATAGATGATGGATGGATGGATGGATGGATGAATGGATAGATAGATAGATAGATAGATGGATAGATAGATTTAATATAACAAAAATTTAATTGTTTGTATACACAAATATATATTAAAACGTTACACACATACTAAGAGTAAAATGGCCCCAGAAAAAATAATCCCATTTATGTATTTATTTTATACATATAAAAGATTCTTTAAAAATATACTTGTGATAAAAATTGTAAAAGTTTTTTTTTTTCCCCTGGGATCATCATTCAAAATACATCCCTCATCCTTGTCTCATAACATAAAAAAATGGGCAGATCAAAAACATGTTTTAATATGTTTAATATGTGTTTCAGTATTAACAACACAATAATACTGATTAAGAACATTATTTTTATTTATATTATTTTATTTTTATATGTTTATTTTATTTTTTATTTTTTGCAGTGTATGTTCAGTTAGCAAAACTAAAAAGAACAGATTTCATTAAACTGAAGAGCACAGGTTTCATTAAAAAAGGCCAACTTTGATAAGGGTTGTCTGAAGTATACTGTAATGAATGCAGACTGATTATAATTTATATGCACAAAATCTATATCTTAAAACGACTCCGAGCACTTATTCTGGAGGCATTGTAAATTACTAGAGCGCAGCAGCAGGTTCTTCAAGTAAAAATCCCATTCTGATTTTTAATAACATATAAACCTTTCAAGACAAACCGAGCGTGAGCTCAGAGGGTGATATATGTGTGATATATATATATATGTGTGTGTGTGTGTGTGTGTGTGTGTGTGCGCGCACGCTTTTGTAGAGGACGCAAGTCAAGCTTAAAAAGCTGTTTAAAAGCCAAATTTCTGCTGAAGAACTAAACTTCCCTCAATGCTTATGAAGTTACTGAAGTTACCATGGCAACACGAAAAGTAAAGTGCTGGGAATTACACAATCAAATTGTCTTTCAAACTTAAATACGTTTGTATAAGTCTGAATGCATGCAATGCACTGCAAAAATTAACATCATACTTACTCTGCACGCTTAATAAACAAACTCCAGCTGGTCCAAAATGAGTTCTTACTAGAACCAGGAAGTATGACCATATTAGCCCGGTCCTGTCAACACTGCACTGGCTCCCTATTAAACATCGAATACATTTTAAAATCTTGCTAATTACTTATAAAGCCCTGAATGGTTTATCACCTCAGCACTTGAGCAAGCTAATATCACATTATAGTCCTTCACGTCCGCTGCATTCTCAAAACTCTGGCAATTTGATAATACCTAGAATATCAAAATCAACTGATTTCAGATCCTTTTCCTGTTTGACACTGTAAAGCTGCTTTGACACAATCTGTATTGTATAAAGCGCTATACAAATAAAGGTGACTTGACTTGGTATTTCCGTATCTTAAACAACAGAACATGCCGCTTGAACGCCAAAGTCATGAGTTCGATTCCCAAGGAATGCATTAACTAATAAAATATGATTATATTGAATGCAATACAAGTCGATTTGAATAAAAGTGCCTGTTAAATGCATAAACGAAAAACACTGTCCGTTTGAAAGCTGCGTTGCTCACAGTTATTAAGACAAGAAGTACACAAAATACCATTGCAATACGGCAGTATTTCCGGACACAGAGTAGGAGCATCCCATATGCGACTGAATGCAATGCAGCATTCATCTGTAAGCGGCCCGTATAGCTGCTGTTCTTAATGAGAGGCACTGCTTCTCTTTTTTCTATGGCTCATTTGATTTCTTATTCTCTTTATGATATTGTGGGCTGGCGCAGGGGCATGATTGAGATGTTTCCAGCACATCCAGCCCACTCAAGCTCTCATTAGAGGCAGAACTAGGAGCTCATGTTCTACACGTGAAGTTCATGAGCTTTGTCGTTTCTGTATCCCTCGAGAAGCGACATGGGAATCAATGTGGAGCCCCTTGTGACCCGATTCACAGCTGCGGCGTTTGCTGCAGAAGCTCGACACGCTCCACTAACAATGCAGCAGCGTAGCTGATGGCAGCAGGGCATAACATGGACATTTGGGATTAACTGAGTCCAAGATGATCTTAGTGAATCCCTCATCAGACCTTCAATGTGCTTTACATTTACAACCGCACAACACCGAATGTGAAATATACATATTTACGCCTAATTCTCCTGCTGAAAAGATGCTGACATGCTTAAGCCAGATAATAACTGGTCATTTAAATATTGCTGTTGTCCCATAAATTAGCAAAGTTGGGAGTAATTAAATCACGTTTGGAACAGTGTTGCAACTAAAACTGAAAACAGTAAAAATATTTTTTGTTAGTTGAAATAAAGCTAAAATAAAATATAAATCTTAGATTTAAAAAAAAATATGAATAACTTAAACTAAACAAAAAATGGAAAAGCTGTCTAACTGACATAAGTTTAAGCACTAAAATTATTACCTGAAATAGAACTAAAATAATTTAGAAATATTTATTAAACTATTAAATAAAAATTATGAAATAATTACTAAAATTACTAAAAACACATATTAAAATAAAAAAGGTAATTCAAAATATTAAAAAAAACTGTAATAGTACATAAATATTACTAAATGTACTATATTATATTAATATAGTAATGTTTGTGCCAATTATAATCTAAAATAAATAATCTGACATTTAATAGTCCACCGTATAAAAATTCTATCATCTTAACTCTCCCTAATGTTGTTCCAAACCTGTATGACTTATTTTTCCACTGCATACAAAATGAAATTTTAAGCAAAATGGCAACATTTTTACATTAAATGAAGGACAAAATAAATAAATAAATAAATAAGGACAGATGATCCATATGAATATAATATTCTAAGTCACCTGAAATCATATATCTGAAGTTGTTTATTATTTCGGAGATGCAAAAGGGAAGATTTTCAGTATGTAATGCGTAAATTTGCATCTGTTTCTGACACAAAGTTATCAGATTATTCCAGAATACTGGAAATATAGTGCATGAGTCGTATGAACTACTGTAAAGCATCACATAGTAGAACATGGCATCCGTTCCCATTCACTTTCAATGTATGGAAATGATAGCAATGAAAAGCAATGGCAAATGCATTACACTAGAAGCCTCTAATAAACAGTATTTATATTATAATACGTGCTGTGTGTGTGTGTATGTGTGTGTGTGTGTGTGTCAATGAAAGCAGCGCATTAATATAGAACGATATAGGCACTACATCTCTTTTTTCTAAGGTTCATTTGATTTCTTATTCTCTTTATGATATTGTGGGCTGGCACAGGGGCATGATTGCGATGTTTCCAGCACATCCAGCCCACTCAAGCTCTCATTAGAGGCAGAACTAGGAGCTCATGTTCTACACGTGAAGTTCATGAGCTTTGTCGTTTCTGTATCCCTCGAGAAGCGACATGGGAATCAATGTGGAGCCCCTTGTGACCCGATTCACAGCTGCGGCGTTTGCTGCAGAAGCTCGACACGCTCCACTAACAATGCAGCAGCGTAGCTGATGGCAGCAGGGCATAACATGGACATTTGGAATTAACTGAGTCCAAGATGATCTTAGTGAATCCCTCATCAGACCTTCAATGTGCTTTACATTTACAACAGCACAACACCGAATGTGAAATATACATATTTACGCCTAATTCTCCTGCTGAAAAGATGCTGACATGCTTAAGCCAGATAATAACTGGTCATTTACTTCAGAATATAGAGAGGAATAAACCTGTAAGTTTTGGTGTATGTTTGTGCTGCTGAAGTGGAGGAAAAACCTTTTAAAGTTATGCATTGCAATTGAAATCCACAGATGCAGATAGATAGCACAACACCGAATGTGAAATATACATATTTACGCCTAATTCTCCTGCTGAAAAGATGCTGACATGCTTAAGCCAGATAATAACTGGTCATTTAAATATTGCTGTTGTCCCATAAATTAGCAAAGTTGGGAGTAATTAAATCACGTTTGGAACAGTGTTGCAACTAAAACTGAAAACAGTAAAAATATTTTTTGTTAGTTGAAATAAAGCTAAAATAAAATATAAATCTTAGATTTAAAAAAAAATATGAATAACTTAAACTAAACAAAAAATGGAAAAGCTGTCTAACTGACATAAGTTTAAGCACTAAAATTATTACCTGAAATAGAACTAAAATAATTTAGAAATATTTATTAAACTATTAAATAAAAATTATGAAATAATTACTAAAATTACTAAAAACACATATTAAAATAAAAAAGGTAATTCAAAATATTTAAAAAAACTGTAATAGTACATAAATATTACTAAATGTACTATATTATATTAATATAGTAATGTTTGTGCCAATTATAATCTAAAATAAATAATCTGACATTTAATAGTCCACCGTATAAAAATTCTATCATCTTAACTCTCCCTAATGTTGTTCCAAACCTGTATGACTTATTTTTCCACTGCATACAAAATGAAATTTTAAGCAAAATGGCAACATTTTTACATTAAATGAAGGACAAAATAAATAAATAAATAAATAAGGACAGATGATCCATATGAATATAATATTCTAAGTCACCTGAAATCATATATCTGAAGTTGTTTATTATTTCGGAGATGCAAAAGGGAAGATTTTCAGTATGTAATGCGTAAATTTGCATCTGTTTCTGACACAAAGTTATCAGATTATTCCAGAATACTGGAAATATAGTGCATGAGTCGTATGAACTACTGTAAAGCATCACATAGTAGAACATGGCATCCGTTCCCATTCACTTTCAATGTATGGAAATGATAGCAATGAAAAGCAATGGCAAATGCATTACACTAGAAGCCTCTAATAAACAGTATTTATATTATAATACG
This sequence comes from Sinocyclocheilus rhinocerous, assembly GCF_001515625.1. Taxonomy (NCBI): domain Eukaryota; kingdom Metazoa; phylum Chordata; class Actinopteri; order Cypriniformes; family Cyprinidae; genus Sinocyclocheilus; species Sinocyclocheilus rhinocerous. The sequence continues at coordinate 1,147,172 of NW_015662583.1, read as the reverse complement.
TGCATAAATAAATACACTACAGGTGAATAGGGTAGAAAAAACAATAATTGAACTGTAAAAACAAAAGAATTGCAAATATTTTTTTCTAAAATTATTTTCACCATGTTTTAAAAAGTTAAATATTTAACAAGTGAATTATATATGAACAAACCCCTCAGTAAAAATCTTCAGAATGTAGGTAGGAATAAAACTGTAAGTTTTGGTGTATGGAAGTGCTGTTGAAGTGGAGGAAAAAACTTTTAAAGAAATGTATTGTAATTGAAATAAACAAATGCAACTAGATAAAGTGTAACAAAACAAACAGTTAAAAATGTATTTTGCATGTTTTCTTTCTACTACTCTGATCAATGGTTCAAAGTTCTTGTTTGGTTACGTTGACATATTAGAGTTTTTACAGAAGGGATTTTGGATTTCTCTTTTTATCACTCCATAAATCACAAAAACATGTCAACAGCCAGAAGTTTCACCATGTTTTTAGGGATAAAATGTTGTATAAATTAGTGTGAATGATATATGAACAAACCTCTCAGTAAATATCTTCAGAATATAGAGAGGAATAAACCTGTAAGTTTTGGTGTATGTTAGTGCTGCTGAAGTGGAGGAAAAACCTTTTAAAGTTATGCATTGCAATTGAAATCTACAGATGCAGATAGATAAAGTTCAATAAAACAAACACTTTAAATGTATTTTGGATGTTGTCTTTCCACTAGTCTGAAATAAAACAAAACATGTTATTAAAAGTCAAATATCCCAAAATCTCAAAAATGAACAGGGCATAAAAAAAACTGTTTTTGCCTGCCGAGTCTTGCCTTCTCAAGCTCAGAAAGCCACTTTTCACACCTTCCAAATACAAAAGCTCCAGTGTGAAAGTGCCCTAATTCAGTCTCAACTTGTCTGACCTCAGTGATCTGTAAAAAGCTCCTCTGTAGCTCAAGAGCATTGTGATACTAGTCTTCTACCACGCTATAATCCATCACGCTCCCTAAGGTCGCAAAACTCTGGACTTTTGGTAGTACCTAGGATAGCAAAGTCCACTAAAGGAGGTAGAGCTTTTTCGCATTTGGCTCCCAAACTCTGGAATAGCCTTCCTGATAACGTTTGGGGTTCAGACACACTCTCTCTGTTTAAATCTAGATTAAAGACACATCTCTTTGGCCAAGCATTGAAATAATGCCTCTCATAATCTTGGACTGCAGTTATAACTGATCAAATGCACATTATTATTCTTTAGTTTGGGTTGAAAAAAAAATTTTGCTTGGTTGGAACAGCAGCTACGCTAATTATGTCTCTATTTGTTTCTCTGTTTCTGCTGGGATTGACAACCCGTGGTAACTAGGATTTACACAAGCTTCGGTCTGGATCCAGAACACCTGAGAAGAGATGATGCCAACCCTGAAACAAAGTTAAGGAACGGCAATGAAGTCATCGCATGTCAGCGTGAATAATCGAAGGACGCTCCGCTCAATGGAAAGCCATCCAGGTGGCGGCTGAGAAATGAAGCCTCCTAAATGCGTGTAATGATTGCTTTATTCCATTGTGATGAGAACTGTGTTGCAGGCGTGAATAACGCATTAGTGTAGCCTCTGCGTTATCAAAAATGCTCAGGAGAGATGTGCCTCGTGTTTAATTTTGCATGATTCTGTTGATGAATGGTGAATGGATTAAACTAGAAGATGAGAAGTATGGTTGGTTATGTTTGTTAAAGAACTCATTAAACTACGATTTTTTCTTGAACATTTTACAAGAAAATAGTATTTCGGTTTATTCTACTTCAAAATGTCACTTTTAATTCAGTGTTACTTGTTTTTTCTTTGTAATTGCGTGTGAAATTTTTTGATAGAAAATCCAGCAACAATTTTTTTTTTTTTTTCAAATCTTTTTTTATTTGGCTAGTGAATACCTAGTAAATTTTACTGATAATTTACAAATCATTACGTTACTGCAAGTAACGCATTAAATTACACATGACATTTTGAAGTAGAAAGCCTGATTGTATTTTCATTCTCCAATTATTATTGTTTTATTTACAAAAAAATATATAAATAGGCACCGGGAGAACATGTCATCCGCTTCTTCGTCTGAAGCTTGCGTCCGAAGCATGGCAGGAAACCTAGAGGACGCAGTGTCTCGTTCCCTACTCAGGGAACCATGGTTACATACATAACCTGAGACGTTCCCTTTCAAGGGAACTTCGAACTGCGTCCTCTAAGGGTCGCTATGAGGAACGGTATACCCACACCACCATGCTGAAGGGAGTGATTGCCAAACCACAGGCGAGCACTAAGTACCAACTCTACCAAAGCTTTAAGGGAGTTGCCCCTGGGACGTTAGACGGCTGTCAGTGACACTATCCCCAAAGGCCTAAGCTACATACCCCAAAAAACTTACCTGTTAGGGCCAGAACTCCTGGGCCCGGGGTAGAGCTCAAGGCTTGGAATCAGGAATAGATTCCTTTAAGGGGATACGACCAAGTGCCTAGAATTGTACTAGGTCTTGGCCTGTCACCCAGGGGGCTACCGCTTGCTCTGCATGAGCTTGCTGAAGGAACTGTCTCAACAGACCCCTAGTAGCAACACCCTGTTAAAGTAGGTATCCAGAGGATACATAGGAGGAGTGGTGCCCAAGGCGGAACCGGGGTTTTAAACCACTCAGAAAG
>NW_015662583.1:1143138-1144357 GCF_001515625.1 Sinocyclocheilus rhinocerous | reverse complement strand
GAGGGGAGCACTGCTAAACACCACCACGAGAACAGCCCACGGAGCGGGGAATTCAACTCCTCAGAAGGGGAGAGAACTCGAACGCTCGGAAGAAAGCACCATGCTCATAAATAACCCTCTACAGTGAGGGGAGCGATGCTTTAAAAGTGTATCAACAGAGACACACTAGTTGAGTAGAGCCCAAGGCGAGTACCGGGGCCTAAGCCAACTCAGAGTAATGGAACGAGGCTAACAACAAAATAGCGGGACCCAATAACTATTCATGCATATAGAGCTTACTACTCCTCAGAGCAGAAGCACAAAGAAGGGGTTTCCCACAGAAACACAAATCCCTCTTATCTCAGGGAACGCAGTGTACTCCAGCCCACTCCACAGAGGGGTGATTATTACTAAGCATGAACAATACTTCTACAGCATTTATTAATCTTAGTTAATGTTAATTTCAACATTTACTAATGCATTATTAAAATCAAAAGTTGTGCTTGTTAACATTAGTTAATGCACTGTGAATTACTGTAACATGAACTAACAATGAACGACTGTATTTTCATTAACTAACATTAATACTGTAATAAATGTATTGTTCATTGTTTGTTCATGTTAGTTAATACATTAACTAACATTAACTATTGGAACCTTATTGTAAAGTGTTACCAAAAAATGCAGTTGTTTGCCAAAACGTTATCTTAAAAAAATTAGGCAACTTTTGACAATATATGTGTGTGTGTGTGTGTGTGTTTGTGTGTGTGTGTGAGAGTGTGTGTGAGAGTGTGTGTGTGTGTGTGCGTGCGTGCGTGTGTGTGTGTGTATGGCTTTATTTTAATGACAAATGTTGAGAGCAGTGTGTGTGTGTGTGTGTGTGTTTATTTAACTCTTGGTGTTTTGGTAAATTAATAAAATGTAAATAATAAAATGGTGTATAAACAAATTGCTAATTACAAATACTATTAAATTATTGCAAATACCATTCCACAAATAATTACAAAATGGCAAATAACACATTGAATTAAACATGCACTTTTTAAGCAGAAAGACATAGTTCTTTTTTTTTTGTTAAGGGTAAAATGTTTTGTAAAATGAGAACATCTTGTAAAACGTTCTCCAAAAATTTGGTTTATTAATAACTTCAAAGAAAAAGAGATAGATAGATAGATAGATAGATAGATAGATAGATGATAGATAGATAGATAGATAGATAGATATTATTTTATTTAGTTTT
>NW_015662583.1:1142497-1142905 GCF_001515625.1 Sinocyclocheilus rhinocerous | reverse complement strand
ATTCGAAGAGTATGACAATTAGATTAGACTGTGCAGAAATTGAAATCTACACGTTAATGCACACTATACTCACCAATGCTGATGTTGTTAACATTAATCATTTGAGAATAAAGTATAACAATAATAATAATTTGAACGGTTTGATGTGATATGAGCTAACCGATCTTTGGATTTAATCACCATTGGCAGCGAGATTTATGGTATTGTTTTTTTTCCTCAGTTGGTCAGAACAAACGTGGCAGACTGGTTACTTACTTGTTCAGATGGCAATATACAGTGAAAATTCTTCTTTGGGTCATATATTCCAAGACGTAGGCTAGAATCTGTGATTGCGAAGTACAGTAAATATCCACACCGGTGCGGTGACTGACTGCCACACATACTCTTCAGAACATTAGATTCATCCGC
>NW_015662583.1:1115405-1142487 GCF_001515625.1 Sinocyclocheilus rhinocerous | reverse complement strand
AAAAAGACTTAAAGCTGGTCAAATATGTTCACATTAGCTGGACCTGAAGAATCAAACTAAAAAAGCTAAATGTACAATACCATTAATGTCAGACTGCATTTATTTGATGTTTAATTAAAATGTCAGCTTGACAAAACGCTTTGCAGATTTCACTTTGTCTCCCATTCAAATGGACAGAAGCTGAACTTACATGAACTCTCAAATCAGCTCTCAATACATGTTTACCATCCATAGAATCACAAAGAATTGAAAGAAACGAGCATAGTTAGCCGAAGCAATCATCCGTCCTGAAGCCTGTGAATGGTAAATTATTCACGAGGAGGAATTTCACTTCACTCTATTCACTATAAAAACCATACAAGGTCTCACCTGGTTATGCGAACACATTGGCCGCAATGATTCACTTCACTTCCCACACACATAATTATGAAGCATTCATCATCGTCATCATGTTATTGACTGATTTTATGAGGGTTTTCATGTCTGATTACATAAAAAGAGAGTTTTCTAGCAGGACTGGCGGTGTCGATTGGACCTCGATCCTAATATTGATGAAGGATTAAACATACAAGCGAGCATAGAGAAGCCAAGGATAAACAGATATCCGTTTAATAGAGAATCATCCTGTTTTTGTGGAGCTGTGAAATAGTCATTTTAGGTAAGTTAGCACACATATCGATTTAACAATCACTTCTGACGTTTCCTTTTGCCCTGTTCAAGGCAGGTTTATTTATATAAATCACATTTTGAGATGGGATCAGTTCTTTCAGCTCATAGAATAAACTGTAAAAATGGCTGAAATGTGTCAACTGCATTAAACAAATGAAAATGTGCTCACCCTCAGGAAATCTAAGATTAGGATGAGTTTGTTTGTTCATCAGATTTGGAGAAATGTAGAATTGCATCACTTGCTCACTGCAAGTGAATGGGTGCCGTCAGAATGAGAGTCCAAACAGCTGATAAAAACATCAGAATAATCCACAAGTAATCCACAGCACTCCAGTCCATCAGCTAACATCTGGAGAAGACAAAAGCTGAAACAAATCCAACATTAAGACGCTTTTAACTAAAATACATCATAATCCATAATAATGTTTCCTCCAGTGAAAAAGTGCATCTGCTGTTGTCTCTCACATCAAAATCCAGCCACATATTTGTTTAGAGCTGTTTAAACGCTGCTTGATCTGTGCAGATTTCTCTCCTGATTCACACCAGAACACTTTTTCACTGGAGGAAACATTATTATGGATTATGATGTATTTTAGTTAAAAGCGTCTTAATGTTGGATTTGTTTCAGCTTTTGTCTTCTCCAGATGTTAACTGATGGACTGGAGTGCTGTGGATTACTTGTGGATTATTGTGATGTTTTTATCAGCTGTTTGGACTCTCATTCTGACGGCACCCATTCACTTGCAGTGAGGCAGTGATGCAATGCTGCATATCTCCAAATCTGACAGAGAAACAACCTCATCCACATTGCATCACAGTCACACTTCACTAACATGCATCACAAAATGCACTTAACTGTGTAAATTATAATAATGTGCAGGATGCAGGAAATATATTTGAGATTACTAGAAGAAATTGATTACAGTTTCAAGAAATATACTGTACAACAGTGCTGTTGAAATTAGCAAGCACGTAAAAACGCAAAACATGAAAATCTTGTTGTTTTTGGCATTAGACACTTCACCTTATATATTTATGTTTATTATTTAAGAGATCATTTTTAAGATATTTACATTAAGATCCTACTTAAATTATGTGCAAAATATTAAAAGTATCCGAACTGGTTTTAAACACACTAATTATAATTTCTGTGAAGATGTTCCCTGCATGGCCTGATGTTTATTCTGAAGGATCTTGTTGGAAGACGTAGAAACACTAATAGAATCTGCTACAAATTTATTTCCACTGCTTGATGTGAAATGCGGATGGAATAACAATATCACCATCCAAACAACCCTAGGCAATATAAGCGCACTTTACACGCTTTAGCTAGAATTCCCCATAAATATGTATGATACAGTATCATGCCATTGACAAACACATATGTATATCTCTTCAAAGGCTTGTGTAAATTGATTGAAGAAATTAAGACATTTTCTGTAACGTAAAGGGGAGGGTGACTCAAAACGCCTGGATTGAACGTCATAGGTCTTCTGGGCAGCAGGCAAAGGGATTTTTTCTGAAGGGAAATTATTTGCATAATGGAAGAGTGGTTTGTTTTGAGCTGAGAGCTCCTCGCAGTGGAGTGGAAGAACTCAATCAGATAAAGGCCAAACGAAAGCTGCTCTGGGAAAAGAGATCCAACCCTGCTTTCATCTGCTATTCTCATCACAAAGAAAAGAGACCATAAATTAGCCAAGCAGCCAACAAGCTTTAGACCAGTCGCTCGCAACTCCAGATTTTAAATTTGGACATCAATAACATGCAAAACATATTGATATTGGATTATATATTCAATTTCAATATATTTTGCATGTTGTATATATATGTATGTACATATATTTATATATATATATATATGTATATATATACAGTATACACACAAACACACACACAGTGGAGAAAATCCAATTTAATCAAAATTAGAGAACAACCTACAATTTCCTAAATTTCAAGGTCACTGCTTAGGCCTATTTAAACTTATCCCACCAATAGTAGGAGTAGGCAGTTTTTTAAGCATATTTCATAAATTAATTGTATTCTGAAGCACAGTATAAAAAACCTAAATGAGATATTTGAAAAAGAACTTATTGGTCTTAATCTGGCACCTGGGGATAATTTTCTTAATTATATGACAAAACCTATTTAAATGGCAACATTCCTCCAATTTTCACTGAGATTGCAAGATGGTGGGTCGCTCTGAGGTGACTGAAACTCTGCGACAGGAGGTTGTCCAGATGAAGGCTAAAGGTATCACCTTTCCAGCTATAGCAAGAGAAGCTGGTCGTTCCAAATCTGTGATTTCTAGAATATTGCAGCTTTACAATGATACTAATTCATTCAAGTCCCCCCAAAAGGCTGGTCGTCTCAATGGGGAATCGGTTCAGCACTGCAGCTGGAATTGCTCGACGGTTCAGTGCTGAACAGGGTAAGAATCTGTCTCGACACGTTTAAGAGAAGTCGGACTGAAAGCGCACTCTGCAGTGATCAAGCCTCTCATCAGCAGAAAGAATCAAAAGACTAGACTCAGCTTTGCTGAGGAGCATGTTGTGTGGAGAGAGGTGAACTGGTCAAAAGTTCACTTTACTGATGAGAGACAGTTTAATTTCTGATGGGAAACATTATGTTCGGTGTCAAACTGAGGAAAGACTGAACCCTGAGTGTAAAGAAGTCAGTGAAAGGTGGAGGAGGAAGTGTCATGGTTTGGGGGATGTTTTCTGCAGCAGGAGTTCAGATACATGCAGGTGAATGCAAATGTTCATCAGAACCTCCTTCAGCAACATGCAGTTGCTTCCCTGCAAGCATCTCCCAATCAGCCAAAGACAAGGCTCCTGTCACACTGCAAAACGGGCAAAGCAGTTCCTTGAAGCTGAAAACACTGAAATGGCCGGCCCAGAGTCCTGATCTAAGAAACCCACTACAGTCACTGAACTATAGAAGAAGAGCAGACCGAGATCACAGCAGCGCAGTGTGAGAGACTAGTGAAGTCCTGCGGCCGCAGATGTGCTGAAGACACTCAAAGCAGAGCCTCTACACTCCTACTGATTTCTGACAGCTGTAACCCTCCAACATTGTAGCTGCAGCGGTTACTGTTCTCTCATTTTGATCATTGTTTCCCACAAAATAAAAGGTTTTTGTTGAAATGCCTTGGTTATTTTGTCAGTCATGTTAGTGGATCAGTGGTATACCTACAGCTAATATTCCTTCAAATTTTGAGAGGAAGATTAACAATATTTCAGAAAAAAATCAAGTATTTATAGATTGTTCTCTAATTCTGATCTTGTGTGTGTGTGTGTGTGTGTTTTTTTTTTAAATTTTTATTCAATGTTGCAAATAAAACAGTTAATTGTATTAACTGCGTTACTGAAGAAAAAAACAAACAAAATGAAATTCTATATATTTTGCAACCCCTGCTAGCTAAATTTCACATTCATTAACAAAAATCCGGCTCTAAATCTCTCTTTTGTTTATTCAAAGTAGATTAGAAATTAATGGAAACGATCCGAAGTTCTGTTCATCCCGAAGCAGTGAAAACTCTCTATAATCATCCTGTGTGTCCTCTTAAGGTGAAAAAATACCTAGTTACTATAGTTCAATCATGACAGCTCTCGGAAGATTTTAGCATTGTGATGGATATGACAATGTTAATGTATTTGGTCTCCCATAGCAGATCTATACAGGTGGAGCTGGGGAAGGTGGAGGGTTTCAGAGAAACACTGAAAGCGCGCTGCAGGAATCTCTAGTGAATGCTAGCCAGCTATATAAATGCAAGGCAATAAGCTCATTGCTGCATATGCAGCATGAACCAATCAGCTTGTGCCAAGTCGTTTAACTCTCTGAATATCATCAGTTACGTTAACACCCCGTCAGCCGAGTTTCATGACTGAACTATATATTTAAACCATGCCACAAATTAACCATGGTTTTGCTACACTAATCATAGTTTAACCATGGTATTTGTAGTAAAACTGTGGTTATAAAAATAAAAACTGGTTACTACACTTTTACTATAGTAAAACCACGGTTAATTTTCTTAAGGGATTTTTTGTTGCTGTTTTTTTTTTTTTTGTATTTGTTTTGTTTTTATAACTGCACTTAATGGTTTGATGTTTTGTACTGTTTAATAAAAAAAAATTAAAAATCAGAAAAAAAGATTCTGCGATACAAACTCCGAAGTTCCGATCTGTAATGATGGTTCTCGAATCATTATTCATATTGGAACTCCGGAGCGTGTATTGCAAAATCTTTTTTCTGATTTATTTTTTTTATTTTTTATTAAACAGTACAAAACAATTAGGTGGAAGTACAATATAGTCTGAATGTATAAAAGCAATGTGCATTTCAGGAGAAGTAAAGAATTAATCAACTAAAAATAAACTCTACATGGTCAAATAGTCTCTCCAAATAGTCAAAGAGTGTATATAGTGACTTCTGCATTATATACTAGAGCCATAATTTTGTGCTCCTACAGTAAATATAAAAATATATTTTAAAAAATAATATTAAAATGGGGACATTCTATCAACTCCTATTGTTGTTGTATAAAGCTAAAGCTATCAACCTGAACCCTAAAAGGAAACTCTGGGAATTAAACTATTATTTACTTTAAAACAGAGTCCAGCTGGTTATAACAAAACTAGACCAGCAGTCACATTAATGATTAATAGATTAAGCAGTTGCGGCTCCCGCTACAACGCCTCATTTACAGCAGAAAACAATTTGAAGGTAACATTCAAGTTAATTCATTTGTCATCGCAGAACGCCGTTCCTCCAGGTGCACAGTGCAATTACAGCCACAGACGATAGAGGTTGTAAACAACACGCTACGCCGCTGCACACTGGATATAGACACACCGTGCAATTTGCCCAAAGCAAACAAATGTGACCGATGGCAGCTAAACCTCAGATAACACCAAAGCAAAGAAGCGGAGACAGCAAAAGTTCAGAATAATCTATCATAAAGCACTGCAAAAAGGCAATAAAGGGTCCAAAGCATTATACTAAAACTAATAAACACTGCAGAGATCCTCAAACGCTGGACAGAAAACACAATCAGATCAGATTTGTAGAAATGCAGCATTGCATCAGTGTCTCAGCAATGGATGCTCTGCAGTGAATGGGTGCCGTCAGAATGAGAGTCCAAACATCTGATAAAAACATCACAATAATCCACAAGTAATCCACAGCACTCCAGTCCATCAGGATTAGACAACTATAGTTACTAAATGCAACTAAAATGCTTAAATGTCCAGTTTTCTCCTCATGATTATAACAGTATTTAAAGGTAACAAAAATGTTTCTTACAACGTTCTACTAACTTCAGTTTTACCCCAAATATAACACTATTTGAACGTTTATTTTTAATATTTTAGGAAAGTTGAACTATCCTGTTTTCTTGTCGTGATTATAACGTTATTTAAAGGTTATACAGGTTCTTAAATCGTTCATCAAGTACAAATAACATCATAAGGACATTTCAAAGAATGTTGTTTTCAGAACGTTTTCTCTTAATGTTATGAGAACGTATATCAAATATTAATAATGTTATAAGAACATTCCAAAAACATTAGAATGTTTTGTTCTTACGTATTTATGTATTTACGTATGTATTTATTTACGTATTTATGTATTTTACGTATTTATTTATTTACGTATTTATGTATTTCTTTACATATTTATTTATGTATTTATTTACGTATTTATTTACATATTTATTTATTTATTTACATATTTATTTACGTATTTATGTATTTCTTTACATATTTATTTATGTATTTATTTACGTATTTATTTACATATTTATTTATTTATTTACATATTTATTTACGTATTTATGTATTTCTTTACATATTTATTTATGTATTTATTTGCGTATTTATTTACATATTTATTTATTTATGTATTTATGTATTTATGTATGTATTTATGTATTTATTTACGTACAATATTTATGTATTTATTTACGTACAATATTTATGTATTGATTTATTTATGTATTTATATTTATTTACGTATGTATGTATTTATTTACGTATTTATTTACATATTTATTTATTTACGTATTTATGTATTTCTTTACATATTTATGTATTTATTTACGTATTTCTTTACATATTTATGTAATTATTTATGTATTTATTTATGTATTTCTTTGCGTATTTATTTACGTATTTATGTATTTATATTTATTTACGTATTTATGTATCTATTTACGTATTTATTTACGTACAATATTTATGTATTTATTTATTTATGTATTTATTTACATACTTATGTATTTATTTACGTATTTATTTATTTATTTACGTATTTATGTATTTATTTATGTATTTATTTATGTATTTATATTTATTTACGTATTTATGTATTTATTTACGTATTTGTGCATTTATTTATGTATTTATTTATTTATGTATTTATGCATTTATTTATGTATTTATTTATTCATTCATACATACACAACATAATTTGATATTTATATTTTTCAACATATTTACTGCTTAACTTCCAAGCTCATAAGTAGAAACTTCCCAAGACAACATCAAGGCCGTAAAACATGCAATAGCAAAAGAGCGTGTGATACAACAAACCCAGCAAACACTGGAGCTCATGACAAACACACAACTGAACAAAGGCAACAAGTCCTCGATTGTGCCGTATGATTACATTATTCCACACCGATGCTGCTCTGCACTACAACACCTACACAGACACAGGTGACCCTAAACCTGAGGACACTGAAAACAACATGAACCTAAACACTGAACAACCTCATGCAGCACACCGATTCAGAAAAACAACCAGTTCAGCAACAAATCCAGCTTATTTTGCACAGTTTGAGCTACTCACAGAGTCTTCTGGCGGGAAGTCAGAGAACTCTGAACAATCCCATGAAGCTTCTTTCCATCACACAAGCACAACCCGAGGGCCTGAAGTCAAGCAAGAGGTCAAAGTTCAGCTTTTTTTTTTAACTACAGCATTTTGTAGCAAAATGCATCTTTTTCTGTCATTCGAAAAATGTGCATTAATTTTGCTAGTAAATATAAAGTTAGTAGAATGTTGCAAGAAACATTATAACGTTTTTATCACAACAACAAAACTGGAAATTTCAACGTTCTTAGAATATAGAAAATAAACATTCAAACAACATTATATTTTGGGTGAAAGTGAATGTTGCATGTTATATTTTCGGTAAAAATAAAGTTAGTAGAATGTTGCGAGAAACGTTTTTGTAACCTTTAAATAACGTTATAATCACGACAAGAAAACTGGACATTTCAACGTTTTAGAAACATTTCAAAACAATGTTCCCACAATCTTTTTTAATAAACTAAACGTAGGTAAGCAGCCGCCTAGCAACCACCCAGAACTCCCTAGCAACCCTAAAGAGAAGCTCTTTCCAGCATGCATGAAGATCACAATGATGAAGTGTTACATCCGATGTTCATCTTTTTGTTCCCCAGCTCTCATCATTCAGTGCATCTGTTCAACGGCTGTTTTTGAAGATTCTTCACTAAGATTCATAGTTGGTTTGTCACATCATTTCCCTTAAAACGTTGTGTGCTGACATATCAAGGCACTGTGTGTCTTTCTCCTAAAGTTGAGCAGAAAGTAGCAGAATGAGTTCTGAATCGTCCTCGTAATCCACATTTTTCTGGAGGATTTGAATATTTTACTGACTGATGAAATTTAGCCTCCGTGCAAATAGATTTGGTTTTCACATTTCACCGTGGGATCTTGTCTCTAAGCTTCTAACATGGCTGGCAGCTGTGAGGATTTGCGGCTTTAGCGTCTCTCTGCGTGTGCGTCCGACAGCGTCATACGTGCCGTTACACACACCTGAATTCATCCGGATTCATGCAGAATGAGATCAGCTCATGTTTGCTTTGCATTCATCATGCAACGAATCCTATTGTCTAACAGTATCTTCATCTTGTTTTACAGTAAAGCACAAGACACATTTAGATGAATTAGATATTAAGGGTTGTTTTTGTGGAATGCATTTTGATGCATTAATGCATTGGGCATTTTGAGCATGAAATGTTTCCTTAGTGGCGTTTGTTACAGTTGCACTAGATTTGACCTCTGCAACATTTAGTAATGCATTATTAAAATCCAAAGTTTTATCTGTTAATATTAAACTATAGACCTGAGCTAACATAAATTAACAATGAGCACTTTTATTAATTAATGTTTAAAAAGAGATTAATAAATACTGTAACAAATATATTTCTCATTGTTAGTTGATATTAGTTAATGCATTAATTCATGTTAACTAATGAACCTTATTGTAAAGTGTTACCAATTATGTTTTCATTACTTGAAATAAAATAAAATATATAAAAAACCTAAACTTATTTTCTTTCTCATTTGCATTTAGTTTATGTACTAAAACAAGGAAAACTAAATAAAAATAAAAAATTTTAAAAACTATATAGACATATATACAAAAAAAATAAAAAACAAAACAAATTTACTAAAACTTAAAATTAAAATTAAAACAAAATATATATAAAAAAAATAAATACTATAATAGTATGATCCTAAAATAACACAGGTGCAAAGACTAGACCCATGCAAATTATTATATTTAAAATGTTTATTATTTTTCTTCTTTATTTTTATTATAAGAGCAATGCTTTTTTTTATTTTTTTTATTTTGAATTCCATTTTATTTCATATTTTCTGGTTTCATTTCAATGTTAGTTAAAGTTTGTTAAAGTCATTTTGTAGAGCATTTTGTAATTTGTATCAGTTTTCTAAATATTTCTATATAGTTTTTATTATTTTTTATTTCAGTTTTAGTTTTTATTATTTTAGTACATAAAGTTCAACTAAATGAAAATGAGAAACGTTGCCTCAGAAACTAGCTGAAATAAAACAAGTTTAAGTATTTAAAAATTATGTATTTATTTATTTATTTTAAGTTTTAACTATAATAATAAGCTGGTATTTGTTATGATGTTGTTTAGTTAAACACACTAGTTCATAGCGCAAACAGACTTTTACTGCACTTTGTTATTCTTCTAGTTATTTAGATATATGAAGTCTCAGACATACACAGAAAATAGCTTACTGCTGCGTAAAAAAATAAGCTGTTTCTTACAAAAAAAAAACATGAATAATCTCATATCATAATAAAATAGGTTAAAATTTTTTTAAGTTTTAACTATAATAATAAGCTGGTATTTGTTATGATGTTGTTTAGTTAAACACACTAGTTCATAGCGCAAACAGACTTTTACTGCACTTTGTTATTCTTCTAGTTATTTAGATATAAGTCTCAGACATACACAGAAAATAGATTACTGCTGCGTAAAATAATACGCTGTTTCTTACAAAAAAAAAACATGATTAATCTCATATCATAATAAAATAGGTTAAAATTTTCAAGAAGGTTACCAATGGTTATGTTTTGGGTTAGGGCTTGGTTAGTTTAATTTAAATCATTAAAACAGTAAATTCCTGTAAACTAGTGTCCTAGAAAAGCAGTCCTGAAAAGATCATATACTCCAGCTCACAGACAGCAAGAAATATGGCATATAGTATATATAAAAAAACATGAATGATTCCTCAAATCATGTTTGTTGTTGAGGAGAGCAGTGCGGTTATTACTAAGTGATCAGATGCACATAAAACAGGTGAGACTTCCTATTAAAGAAATATTTTCTTGTTTATAGCAGATGATAAAACATTATAGGCCCATATGCCGTTGGCTCCTCTCTTGCATTATTTATCATAAGTTTACATGTGTTTATCTCACTCGTCCTGACTCTTTAGAAGCATTAAAACTTATAAAGTGAAGTAAAATAAATGATCACCTTGTAAAATGTCCCCAAACGACAAAATAAAGTTAGTAGATCATTGTAAGAAACTTTTTGTGTAACCTTTAAATAACTTTATAATCACTACTTGTTGACGTTCACTAACGTTTTCTAAAAGTTATATAAATGTTATGACAGAATGTTCTTAAAGTAACATTCTTATCACTTTTTTTGATATTTGATTTGCGTTCTCATAACGCTGAGAGGAAATATTCTGGGATTAACGTTCTCAAAATGTCCTTATAATGTTATTTGTTCTTGATGAATGTTTTCATAATGTTGAGGGAAAACGTTCTTAGAATATTAGAAAATAACACTTAAAATATTGTTTTAAAAAGTTGTAAGAAATGTTTTTCTTAGATGTTATGTAACATTATAATCACGTCAAGAAAACTGGACATTTTTTAATTCTCTTAGAATATTAAAAATAAATGTTAAAATAACATATTTGGGGGGAAAATAAAATTAGTAGAACATTGTAAGAAACTTTTTTGTAACCTTTAAATAACGTTACAATCAAACGTTACAAAAAACTGGACATTTTTTAATGTTAGAATATTAGAAATAAATGTTATAAAAGTAACGTTATAAGAAACATTTTTGTAACCTTTAAATAATGTTCTAATCACAACTAGAAAACTGGACATGTTGATGTTCACTAACGTTTTCTAAAAGTTACATAAATGTTAGGACTGAGTTCTTAAAGTAACGTTCCTATCACTTTATTAATATTTGATATACGTTCTCATAATGAGAAAACGTTCCTAGAACAACTTTCTTGGAATGTCCTGATGATGTTATTTGTACTTGATGAACATTGTAAGAAAACTGGACATTTTAACGTTCTCAGAATATTAAAATAAACATTCAAATAACTTGAAAATGTTAGTAGAACGTTGTGAGAAACGTTTTCGTAACCTTTAAATAACGTTACAATCGCGAACATTGTAAGAAAACTGGACACCTGTGTGAAGCTTGGCTCTCTTTTTTTGTTGTTGTCCTTTTTCTCTATCAAATGTTTTAGTAATCATCATAAATTATATATCGTTTGAAAGCTAAGAAGCCTAAGATTCACCCTGTGAAAACCATTTTGAAATCGAACATTGCATTACCATGGAAATGGTACTTTAAAATGTTTTGGCGGTCTCCTTCCCCTAAGCGGGCGGTGTCAAGTGTCATATTACAAAATACATTACGGTATTTTACAATCAAAACTTTTTATAATCTTGACAGAAAACATATCATTGGAAAGGTCTGAGTCTCAGGATTCCATATTTGGTGGTAGAAGCAATATTGTCAGAGAAATCTCAACATATGTTATAGAAAAATGCATTAAACAAAATTCAATGCACCCGGTGGTTGTTTGTGGTATAACGCCCTAAATAAAATCTCACAGGAACCTCAATTTTTTTCATATCAACTTCAAATTTGGAACATAACTTATTTAGACAGAAGGCTTACATTTTATAGCAATTTTAGCGTAAAACCTGTTATGTAAAATATTATATACAAAATATAATAAAATTAGTACAGTGTATTTTCTTTACAATAAATTTAAACTTCTATAACTTTTTGATACTTTAATTGTTTTTGAAAAAATTCCACTTTTGCCATAATCTGCTAATTGTCTGTGTTCCAATGTGTTCATAAATTACAACAATTTTAGTTTGGATAGTTTAGTTTAGTTTAGATGCACTTTCATGCCTATTTAAAAAAAAAATGAGGGGTGACAGTTAAGGGGTTAACGTTCTTCTCAGAATATTAAAATAAACATTCAAATAACTTGAAAACGTTACTAGAACGTTGTGAGAAACGTTTTCGTAACCTTTAAA
The DNA here is from genome assembly GCF_001515625.1 of Sinocyclocheilus rhinocerous. Classification (NCBI taxonomy): domain Eukaryota; kingdom Metazoa; phylum Chordata; class Actinopteri; order Cypriniformes; family Cyprinidae; genus Sinocyclocheilus; species Sinocyclocheilus rhinocerous. The sequence goes on along the minus strand of NW_015662583.1, from coordinate 1,130,162 downwards.
TAACGTTACAGTCACGACAAGGAAACTGGACATTTCAGCGTTTCAGAAACAATGTTCGCACAACGTTTTTATAACCTAAATTTGTTACCAGTGTTTGGGCATTTCAGGCATGGGATTTCAGTGTTTACTGCTCTTTTTCCTTTACTATACTCACTCATGTTTGTTTTCCTGCCGACATAAAGTCTCGACTCAACAGATGGCGGGTACAGGTGGTCTACATTAGCGCTCTAATCTACATACAGCACTCAGAGAAACAAAACAATGCATAAGTTGTGTGCGAAAGCTTCCTCCGATGGACACTAAAGTCCTGCAAACACACTTAAGACCCGTCTGCTTATTCCCCATCTGCTCTGAGCCAGAGACAAGCTCTTTTATATGGAAAACAGCTCTTATATTTCCACCTGAGCGACAGATCGTACACCGAAGCCAGCTCACCGCAGATCCATTACAATGAATGATTCTGACATTTTATTAATAGCGAAGCTGTCAGGGAGCAGCGATGAGGTTTTATATTCAATAACAGCAATAACGCCGGACGGAGTGGCACAATAATCTGATGGAATGGAGAGACGTGTAAAAATAAATGCATGCATCTGTGACTGATGAGGAGCTACTAATTAATTTTCATTAAACTATACGTTTCTCTGGTTTGTTATGAGCTGTTTTTGGATGTTCACACTTACATGCAAATCGCAATAATTGTGCATGTTAAATTTTCATTGATATACCCTCAAAAGGAAAACAAATTATAAATAATAAAAGGATTTTTAATGTTTTTGAAAGAAGTCTTTTCTGCTCACCGAGGCTGCATTTATTATTGCAAAAATACAGTAAAAATTGTGAAATATTATTAGAATGTAAAATATTTCAGGATTCACAGATGAATAGAAAGTTCAAAAGAACAGCGTTTATTTGAAATAGAAAGCTATGTTAGTTCACATTGAGTTGGTTTTTCTGCATATTGCCTTTTTAAATTTATGTATTTTTTTTTTTGCTTTTTTAAACTTTTTTTGTTAACTTTTGTACAGCTGATAATTTTGGTTATTTTGTATTGTTTTTATTATTATTTATTATAATTTATTGAATTGCGTATATACCTTTAAAATTACTAAACAATTTCAATTATTGCAATTCGAACAGGACGCAGAATAACTTTGAATGTAAGGAAGTGGAGTTTAATATAATTCATATAATTGGCATTTTAATGAAAAAATTAAATTCAAGTTTATTTGTATAGAGCTTTTCACGATACAAATCGTTACGAGCCTTGAGTAAACAAAAAGTAACAAACTTTGAGTGTTGGCTTGGAGCATTTACAGAGTGATAAATAGATGAGTGGAGTTTAGATATTTTGCATAACCCTGATATTAACACTTGCAAACAGGAGTTGATGTGCTTGTGTTTAATAAATGACTTCTAGTGGATAATTATGCATCCATTGTGAGTTATAATCACCAATCGGGAGCCCTGTGAGCATCGACCAATCAGATGCAGCGCAGATTTGTTCACGCACAGCAGTGTGGTCTGGATTTAATGTATGCTTGATAATAAATAAAGACAGAAAACCAGCATAAGAGACTGTAATTGCATGCATGAGTCAGATCTGCATTGCACACACATATGAAGTGCAGAGCGGGTCAGCACACAGCAGGGAAATGCCACCGAATCGCTATAAACACTGTACATTTATGAATATTCTATCGTGGCTTTTAACTTCAGCACATGAGGCAGGAATGCATTAAATCCCATGGTTTTGCGCTGTTGCTTATATAATGCATCTTATATAATACACACGGTGACTGTCTCTCTGCATGAACGAAAAGACTCAGTGATTGTGTCTTAAATAATCTAGTTTAATTCTAATAGAGGTTTGATGCTTGATGCAGTTTTCAGGTCAGATTACATGAGGGGTCTGAGAGATATGGATATTGAATGTGCTTGAATTGTACAGTGTCCATTTTCGAGAGTCTTTACTGTAATTCTCTGTATGGCTGAAGCTGGCAAAAACTACAAATGGATGCAATGAATGAATAAAACAACAAGGCGATTTAGCTCTAATATCTTCAGTGGTGCTGCTTTACAGCGGGTTAATATATATACCGAGAGATTATATATATTTCTCAGTGTTATGAACAAATGTTCTTCCAGTAATGTTAACAAAACATTTGTTTTCTGTGTTCATTTAAATTTGAGTTATTAATCAATTAATTTTAGTATTCTTTTTTCTATATTTTCCAGTAATTCTAGTCAAAGTTTTAGTCATTTTTTTGTGTTTTTGTAATTTATATGATCGATTATTAATATAATTATTAATATATTATTGTCTATAGTTTTTATATACTTTATTTCAGTTTTAGTTATTTTAGTATATCAAGTTAAACGAAATGAAATGAGAAAGGTTGCCTTGGCAACTAGCTTAAATAAAACAAGTTTAAGGTTGAAGGCTTGTTTTTTAAATATTTTATTTCACTTAAAGTTTATTTTTATTTCAAGTAACTCTTAAAGTTATCTGGTCTTTAATAATGTTCTCAACACGTTAGCACAAAAGCGTTATTTATACATCGTTCATGGAACATTTCTCTGAAATGTTGGATGTTCATCTTTGAATGTTACTACTTGTTTCAGAACGTTCAGAGAACATTTAAAAGTAACGTTCGCAGAATTCTACAATGGAATGTTTTTTGTGTTTTTGTAATTTATATGATCGATTATTAATATAATTATTAATATATTATTGTCTATAGTTTTTATATACTTTATTTCAGTTTTAGTTATTTTAGTATATCAAGTTAAACGAAATGAAATGAGAAAGGTTGCCTTGGCAACTAGCTTAAATAAAACAAGTTTAAGGTTGAAGGCTTGTTTTTTAAATATTTTATTTCACTTAAAGTTTATTTTTATTTCAAGTAACTCTTAAAGTTATCTGGTCTTTAATAATGTTCTCAACACGTTAGCACAAAAGCGTTATTTATACATCGTTCATGGAACATTTCTCTGAAATGTTTCCGTTGGATGTTCATCTTTGAATGTTACTACTTGTTTCAGAATGTTCAGAGAACATTTAAAAGTAACGTTCGCAGAATTCTACAATGGAATGTTCCCTTAACGGTCATGAAGCTCATTTTTATAACACATTATAAGGTCATTCTTAAGGCATTATAATGAATGCATAATGCATTATTAAAAAAAATACTTATATTATGTTGTTTCATCTCATAAATAATCATAACAATTATAATACATTATAAAACTTGTGGTTTTAGCTTTTATGAGTATGATTATTTATAACACGCAATAAACACCATGTTAAATCCACTTAATTTATGATGGATTATAAATTTCATATCTTGACATTATTCATTTAATATCTGTACTGTATCTTACTGATATTACAATAAATATAGTTAGAATCAAATGTGTCATATTACACATTAATCTGATCAGATATCTGATCTTACGGCTGTTTAAGAACACTTGGAATACGGAACGAGTTGCATGGGATAATTTTACGATATTTGAATCCTTTTTGTAAAAAGATTGAAGGAGGTTACAATTCATTAAATGGACAATTGCAAGCTTTTTTTTTTTTTTTATAATGTCTTGTTTTGTGACCCGAAAAAAATAAGCCATGGCTTTAGAACAGCATCAGGTTGACTAATTATTTACTTAAATTATGAAGAGGTAAATAAACTATAAACTATGAGAGAGAGAGAGCGAGCAAAATACGGGTTAGGTTAAGTTATTTTTTCTGTTTTCATTTACATATTAGTAAAAAAAACTAATATTAGTACTTATTAACATAACACTTTTTTATTTTAGATTTAGTTTGAGTTATTTTATTATATAAGTTAATATAAATGAAAATGAGAAATGTTGCCTTGGCAGCTAGTTGAAATGAAATAAGTTTAAGGTTTAAGGCTGAAGCATGAACATGAAACAGGCTAAAATGTTTTTTTTATATACTAATAATAAATATTATTTATTATAAATTATAATAATAATGTTTATAATAACTTATAAATATTATTTATATTTGTATATTACTATAATAACCCTCTTAAAGACTCAAAACAATAACCAAATTAATATTCTAATCGGATGCGACACATCTGACCTTGAAATAAACACACCTGTGATGCATATCAGATGAATTCTCGATTCGTGCAAGAATATTATTTCTCAGCCTAAACAACAAAACTCTACATTTTGGCTTACAAAACCCCTTTAGCAACACCTTCTTCCTGATAATTTGGCACTGTATTTTCACATTACTTTATCATTCTCATGTATAAATAAAGAAATGTAGTCCTGTCCACTGATAGCCACATAAACATCTATAGTGCAGTATAAATTACAGACACATTTCTACCATCATGCCACCCATGCTTTAGCAGTTAATTCGGTTCATTACGCAGCTGTCAATAGGCAGTTCCAGCAATGCCTCATGGGAAGGTGTTTTCTATAGCCATGAGAAAATACAGTGTATTAGTGTGAGATTGCTCAATGGTTCAATCAGCTGGATAATGTCCGTAATGCAATTTCACTTCGTCATGGGCTCACTGGCTGGCAAAAACAGTCTGCAGTCCATGACTTGTTAACTAACCAGTTCCCTTCGGATTGAGGTGGTCTTGTGAATGTAGACAGTCTGCTGGTCTGATCAATGACTGTCAATCTCAGTGCTGACTGATGATTCAGGTTTAGCTTTGAAATAATGAAAACTTTTGCTTCCCCTTCTAGGGAACTCAACGCTGCGTCCTGGTGGACACTTTGGGGAACGCTGTCTGCATGACCGGTACCTGAAGCATCACCAACTTTTGTTGTCTTCGGAGCCGTCTGTCTGTTGAACGTGTGTGAAACATCATCCTGGTGAGTCAAGCAGCGCTTTGAGGAATATGTGCCTCCGTGTTGGGATTCTAACACTTGAGGACATATTCTAACCTTTTCGTCTTTGTCTCGGTGACCACTCGCTCTTTGTGATGAATCACTTTAATGCGCTCGGCTCGCGTTGGTTCCTTTTCCCGAGGGATGCGGGGCAAAGCGTTCGCGTCTCGGGCCATTGCCGCGGTTCGGTGCGGTCCGGTGTCCGCATACCCTCGACTGCTCCCCCTTGTGGGGTCTTTAAGTAGTGGTCTCCTTGAGCCCTTGCCTAGACTGCGCTGTCTCCCCTGTTCGGGTTTTAGGTAGATGGCCCACTTCATGGCCTGGGCCAACTTCAGCCTTATATGAGGGAAATGCTATTTGAGGATAGCTGTGTCCAGCCACCTAGTGTTATGGCCGTTGCTTGCATCAGGCTTTGATCTGGACTATGGTTTTTATGTGTTCGCTCCTTAGCGAATCATTACTATGGTCTGGATCTTCCTATTGTGAGCCTCTGGTCAATATATTGGTGAACGAAAAGCTAGCCTACTGTGGGACTGACACGGATTGGGGACCTCCTTAGTATAGCCACCTAAGGGTGGTTATATTTCAGCCATTGCCATGGTAGTTGTAGTGGTCCCCTTTCCTAGAGCCTAGCTATCTGAGGATAGCCATGTGCTAGCTCGGTGATTGCTCCCCTGCCTAGGGTTTTTAAGTAGCGGTCTCCTTGAGCCCTTACCTAGACAGTGCTGTCTCCCCTCTCTGGGTCGTAAGTAGACAGCCCACTCACCGTGGTCTGGGTAGTTTCAGTCTTTTCCACCTCTGGTAGCCCTTCCTACACACATCTGAGGATCTGAGGATATCTATGTTCTAGCTCAGTGACTGCTCCCCTTCCTAGGGTCTTAAATAGCGGTCTCCCTGAGCCCTCGCCTAGATAGCGCTATCTCCCCTGCTAGGGTTGTAAGTAGATAGCCCACTCTTGTGGTCTGGGCAGCCTCATAGGATGGCTTACCGGGGTTTTTCAGGCTAGCTGTGTGGGACCAGCTGCTGATAGCTCGGTGATTGCTCCCCTTTTTAGGGTTTTAAGTAGTGGTCTCCTTGAGCCCTACCTAGACAGTGCTGTCTCCCCTGCTAGGGTTGTAAGTAGACAGCCCACTCTTTGTGGTCTGGGTAGTCTCAGTCGGTCCCCGCTTACTGGGATTGTTCAGGCTAGCTGTGTGGGACAATCTGTTGATAGCTCGGTGATTGCTCCCCTTCTTAGGGTTTTAAGTAGTGGTCTCCTTGAGCCCTACCTAGACAGTGCTGTCTCCCCTGCTAGGGTTGCAAGTAGTCAGCCCAATCGCTAGCGTACACGCTAGCTTCTGTGCGCTTTCTAAAATCGACATTGTGGTAAGTGTGCACGCTAGGCACCCTGCATACTTTTCTAAAATCCTGTATGGTATGGGTTACACACTCGACTTTGTTCCCATTCTCTGAGTTGGTTCTGTCCCCGGTTGTCCTTGGGCCCCACTCCATTTATGTATCTCTGGCGATACTTCTGAACAGGGCTTCCTCTCGTTAAGAGAGTCATTCTTAGGTACATGGCTATCTGAGGATATCAATGTGCTAGCTTAGGGACTGCTCCCCCCTTCTTAGGGGTTTAAGTAGCGGTTTAAGCCCTTGCCTAGACAATGCTATCTCCCCTGCTAGGGCCTAGATAGCGCTATCTCCCCTGCTAGGGTTGTAAGTAGATAGCCCACTCTTGTGGTCTGGGCAGCCTCATAGGATGGCTTACCGAGGTTTTTCAGGCTAGCTGTGTGGGACCAGCTGCTGATAGCTCAAGCGGTCTCCCTGAGCCCTGGCTTAGACAGTGCTATCTCCCCTGCGGGGTTTAAGTAGATAGTCATTCCCTTGGTCTGGGCAGCTCTTTAGGAAGATCCTTTTCATAAGACCCTTTGGATATAGGTATCTGCGGATAGCTGTGTCCTTGCTGGGATTGTTGGTGGCAATCTTGAGAACTCCTCTAGGCTTCCAGCCTCTTAGTGGTCTTATGTATCTGGCTACTATTGCTCACATAGCATAGCTATCTGAGGATGGCTGTGTTCTTAGCTTGGTTAGGGTGTTCAACCTTATCTGGTATTGGGCTTCCTCATTTTACCAAGTTATGTGAGCAGCCCGAGGCGTCAGTGGCTTGGTCCCTTTCTGAGGATAGGTTTGGTGTATGTCTGTCACCTCCTTGGTGCTCTCTCACCAGGTGGACAGGCATGCGCCTCGGCATGGCGTGATTGGATATCGTTCCCCAAAGTGTCCACCAGGATGCAGCGTTGAGTTCCCTAGAAGGGGAACGTCTCGGGTTACTCATGTAACCATGGTTCTCCGAGAGGGAACGAGACGCTATGTCCCTTTGCCATGCCTTCGGCCTGCCTGTTTACGTCTCCTCAGACAACTGAGTTGGTGACGTATTCAGCAGGTGCCCCTTTTATACTTTCGGGTACCCGCCTATGACGTCACGGGCCACGTGGACCAATAGGATTGGAGTTGTTTTACGCATACTTCAGGTACCGGTCACGCAGACAGCGTTCCCCAAAGTGTCCACCAGGACGCAGCGTCTCGTTCCCTCTCGGGGAACCATGGTTACATGGTTATATCAAATATTATAGGACATTTCATAAACACTAAAGGTTTTGTCCTTTTATATAACTTTTAAAAATGTTAGTGAAAGCTGTGAGAACTGCTGAGAACAAAATTATCATATTTATAGGCTATATATTTAGCTGATTTCTTAGCTAATAGATTTCTTAGATATTTAGCTGATCGACCCCTTTTTAAAAGTATCATAACAGTAGCCAATATGCAGTGGTGTAGTGGTGCCTAGGCATAAATATAAAATATTATTAATAATAATATAACTATAAAAATTAAAAACAGGGCAGCGGGCCAAATTAGCCGCCGCAGGCCACCGGGAATTCTCCCAGTGCTCCCGATGGTAAATATTATTTTATCACTCTTCGCGCCTCCCCTGACATGCACTCACGCCCCAGACCGACGACTCCGCTTGCATTCACGTGATTTGTCGAGACGAGAGGCGGGCGGGCGCAATCATCAATCAAATTTAAAGAGAAGCCGGCGCATTCTGACCGCATCACTGTCTTTACTGGGTATGTTTAGGGAATATTTGCATTTATTCACATGCGATTTGATTAGCTAGTCATGGTGGACTGTCATGATTTTGGCTAATGCAGGACACTACTGAATGATGCGCATCAGAGGGGATTTAGAAGTGGGTATACGCCGTATACCTGCGTATACCCTCTACTACACCACTGCCAATATGTCGCTATAATCCAAGTCTTCTTAAGTCTTTAACCCATGTTTAAGATATTCTTTAATGAAAGTTTCCCTTGTATACAAACAATATATATATATACTCATCAGGTTTGTCATCAGTCGCACCGAACGCCATCGGTCTCGTAAATAATGATGATTTAAGCACTATAACATGCGCGAGATTGCTGTTGTACCGAATTAGATTCAAACACACACTTTAAAAGAATCGCATTCAATGACTCGCTTATAAAGACAGTCAGATGTATCGGTCATGAATGACTCAGTGTTTTGAACGAATCGTATAAGTGAATGATTCAATGACTCGCTGATGAAGACAGTCAGATATATCGGCCCTGAATGAATCAGTGTTTTGAACGAATCAGTTGAATGAAGGAGTCAATTCTCACTGATAATTCAGTCACTCTATTGGTGTAATTATGTAACTACAGACCGTGTAAGATATTCACCTTTAAAGGTGCGGTCAAATTAGCGAAAAGTCACATGCAAAAACGGTGCACTGCATAGGCGCCGATCCCATCGGGTGCATGAGATATTCTCCATTAGCCAATCAAAAAATGGACTGAGATTTTGGAACCTCTTTGAGGTCTCACATCTTGTCCCTGCGGGTTGTAATACACACAAATGCCATCTGCTGATTTCATCTTATGTGTGGATTATTTGGCTTTATTTGAAAAACAGAAGCATACTTAAAGGACTCCAATGTGAATCTCTGGTTTCAACAGCTCTGATAAGCAATAAACTGCGTGATATGTGGCTGGTCAATGTTAACTTTACTGTAAGAAAACACACACATCATAAACCCATTTTTTAGGCAAGTACACGACCAGATAAACTGCTGTGAAAATGATAGTGCGGTTAGGCGGAGTATGGTCTTTTAAGTATTAAAGTGAAACAAATGTTAGTGAATGAGATTTTTTCCACACACAGAGAAACAGACAGGGATCTGACTGCATGCAAACATCTGTTCATGTCAGAAACATGTGACTGTCGTTTACCATCCAACACCAGTTCATCACAGTTCTGTCTTCTCTTCTGTACACAATACCCTTTATTACCCAGCCAACATTTGTGTGTGGGGCCAATGTGGGTTTGACATGGGCTGAAAAAGTGGACCCAAAATGGGATTGTCCGCGGGTTCCATAATGACCCAATGTCAATTGCCCACATGGATTTCATGTGGGATTGTACTTGCCAACAGGTGGGCCCCAACTGGGCAACATGCGCAAGACCCATCTTGGCCCCAGCTTTATTTTTTATGTGGGTACTACAAGGTTACTACATATCATGGTGATACTAAAAATAATAATAAAAAAAGGACATTTTAAACTTTGTCAGGAAGATGTATGAGGATGCTGCCCTCCCCTACAGTAAGGAAAACAACAGAGTAAAAACCAAAGTGTTTACATGCCATTCCGATAGACAACTTTTCTAGGATGTGTTTAGTAAACGTGAAATATGATGTTACTTACACATGTTAAAATACCATATGAAATAACTTATACTAAGGATAAGAAAAAACAACTTCAATGGTAAACGTATTGGAAAATCACTGGAAGGGCAAATTAATAGAGAAATACTGTTTATTTATTCAGACAATTCTGATTTCAATTTGTTATGATAAAATCAGCTTATAATGTATGCATATGCATTTTAGATATTTTTCTGTTAGGTAGTTTCTCACGTTCAGACTCTCTGACATGGACGTAATAGACCGACAAAATAATGCATAAAGTTTTTTTTGTGAGAGATGCATTTAGGAATCTTTAAGATTACTTACAACAGAACAGCAATGCATTTTATGGACGTTCGTTTCGTGAACCTAGGAGAGGAGGTAATTCTGACTTTGCTATGACAATCTGGCGCTTCTGAATCAGCTACTGTTTTGTTATTAGTTTAAGTATTTGCTATTGACTGTTCAAATGCGGAGTTTTGCGCATTGTGTGTGTGTGTGTGTGTGTGTGCGCGCGTTTGTGTGAGCGAGAGAGAGAGAGAGAGACAGGGTCACTCACATTGGAGTCAGCTGTCTTAACCATGGCTTGTGTACTGCAAACACATACGCGACTCTGTTCCCCTTTCGGGCTCTGTCTTTACATTTCTTTTGAAAGATGAAGCTCGTGATTATGGTAAGGGGCGTTACATTTCCGACGAGTGCTTGCGGTGTTCGGCCAATCACAATGCACTGGGTCAGCTGGCCAATCAGAGCAGACTACGCTTGTCGGAAGGAGAGACTTCGTATAAAACGAAGTGTTTGAGAGAAGCGGGGCATAGAGGACCTACAATAATGTAAAGTATTTGAAAAATAATGTGTTTTTGAACATTAAAGCATGTCAACATATTCTGTTACACCAAATACACAAAAGAATGATCTTTAAAATAGCATCATATGACCCCTTGATTCTGGCCTATACAAGGAGGGGGCTTTGTAGAAAACGAAGCGTTTGAGAGAGGCGGGGCATAGAGGACCTACAATAATGTACAGTATTTGAAAAATAATGTGTTTTTTGAACATTAAAGCATGTCAACATATTCTGTTACACCAAATACACAAAATAATGATCTTTAAAAAAGCATCATATGACCCCTTTAAAAGAACAAATGAAAATCATGCCATTTACTCAAACCAATATGATTTTCCATACAACAACAGCTGTCCAGCTCCAAAACACTCATTATAGCCATAGACCATGTAACTTGTGCACTATATTCTATAATATGTCATCTGAAGTTACATGGTAGATTTGTGTGAGCTTTTGAAAACAACTGCATTATCATTGCAATGTTTTTTTGTTAATAACCTTCAGAGCATATAAGAAAATGGGAGCTGCTCCATATAATTCTGAGTGTGTACGCTGCTGCACAGAATTTTCTTTATGAAAGTGGAAGATTGCATGTACATGCATGACCTTTATTCCACACGTTGCCTCCCTGAAATAACCATACATGAAGCTTACAACAGCTTTTGTATAATGCATGACCTCATCTACATATAATTACCATATGCATATTTCCATCCAGACAAGACACAGAACGATAATGGTAAATAATTCAAATTGTAGATGTTGCTTGTGCTTATATGTTGCACTGTTAAATCATTTTCTTGATCTGTTTTTTAGTCTTCTATCCTTACAATAAGATCAACCTTCCTGAGAAGCACAGTATTTTTTACAAGCAAACAAACAAACAAACAGGAAACGTTCTGAGGACGTTGAACATTCTGGCACGGTTCTATCGAACAAACTTTCATCTAGTAACTTTTTTAATAAAATGTTTTGTTTAAATGAATCTTGTCTTTGAGAACATTCTCAAAATGTTAGCACAAAAACATTTATACATCATGCATATTTTTTCTAAAAATATTTTAGTTGGACGTTCATCCAGCTTTTTAAACATTAATACTTACTAGTTTCAGATAACCCGTAATGTTTGCAAAATGATAAAATTGAAGGTTGCCTTAATGTTTTCTGTAATGTTCATATAACCTAGAAAAAACTTAAAAATAAATAAATAAATAAAAAAGCGAACATTCAGAAACGATAGCAAAACGTTCTTAGAACATATTTTTGTTAGCTATTAACTGGAACTAATAAAGATAACTTATTATGACTTTATTTATATATAATTTTCGGTCTTTAGAGTTTGGTCTCTTCCCTTTGACTAAATAGCAGACAGAGCTGTACTTACATAACTGGAAAACAGTCGTTCCCAACCTTTAAACACAAATCAGTGGTCTATACACATCACTACTTTATTAACTGAATACATTATGTTAGAATATCATCATTGTATTCACATGCCTCACATGCACATCCACGTGTCCTTCCTTCCCCGTTCCTCCTCTAGATCAACAAGCTGCTTTTATTTATTCTTTCATCAGGGTACAGTACAGGAACAAGGCCACAGCGATCACATGGGGAACTTTTTAATCAAGCCTATGTGAGCAGCCGACTGAATGATGCTCGCCGGCGCGTGCTTGTTTATCCAGGCCACAGCTGCCAGAGGAGAAGTGCTCCGGTACAACACGATCCCTGGATGAAGAACCGGGCCATCCCGTACGGATAAAGAACAGCGTCAGTGACAGTTCCCATTAATGACGGGCGGAACGGTGCTTCATGGCATTAGAGATGGAATGAGGGCGATTACACTTGGAATACTTTCTCAAGTATTTTCTCACTGCGAAATGTGATTGGTTCCCAGCTAACAAAATATGTTCTAAGAACGTTTTGCTAACGTTCCCATTAATAAGTTATAAAAACGTTATTTCGGAATTTTCTCCGAACATTCAAAACATGCAGATTATTAAGTTTTCTCTTAGTTTAAACATTCCATTTTATCAAACATTTGTTCCCTGAACGTTCTGAAACAAGTAACATTTAAAAACCAAAATGTTTCAGAAATAAAACGTTCCATTAACAATGTATAAATGATGTTCTTGTGTTAACGTTTTGAGATCTTCATTAACGACCATAACTCTAAAAAACGTGTTGCTAATGTTTAATTAAGTTATGAAAACAATATTTCTGAATGTTGTCTAAATGTTGAAAACGTCCAGTTTTTTTTTTATGTTTTAAAAACTTTTTTTTTCTTGCTTATGCAACGTTAAGGGAACATTCCATTTGATCATTTTTCAATGTTTTGAAACAACTACTAAATTAAAAAAAAAAAAAAAAAACGTTAGATGAATGTAAACTAAAATGTTGAGAAATAAAACATTCCATAAACGATGTTTAAATGCTGTTTTAAGAACATAAGTAAAGACCAGATAACAGAACATTAGTTCATGTTTTGCATAATGTCCAAGTTAATACTTGCAATTCAAAGCTTGTACTTTTTTTCTTTTTTTAATTATTTATTCATTATTTTTACACAGCTTGAAGAAGATCCCATAATAATTTAATATGGATTTACAGTAACTATATATATATATGATTAATATAATATTTTTAAGTCTAAAATATTATTATAAATATGGTCTAAATAATCTGATCTAATAATATCTCTAAGGTGGAAACCCAAATTAATAATGGTAATAATCATTTCAATCCATCCATGTCAACAAAAGTTAATTATTGTGTCTTTAACACAACAGCACCTTTTACCCCAAATACTATACATATTCTTCAGTTATTAAAAGGAAAAAATTTAAATTTAAAAACTGCCTTGAACAAAACTGAAAACCATTAGCAACACTTTTTTGTCAAAATATATTTAGTAATTTTATTGATTGCTATTTGCTACATAAATCGATGACATTTTTTAATTCATTAAATATTAGATAAAATTAGCACAAAATCAACCGATCGCTTCAGAGATGCAACTAATTTCCACATGCAAGTCAACCGCAGAGGATTATGAAGTGATTAGTTAATCTAGTGCTAAATCAATAGAAAAATAAAAACAACTTCACATTTTACCCTGTCGTACTCCTATAAGTCATGTTTAGTTCGGACTCTTTTGCAAACTGCATTTTCTCGCTTCCAGTTTTCTTTTCATAATAGCTTTTGTTACAGATAATATTCTCACGTGAGTTCAGCACTTTCCAAACGAGGAGGCCTACACACATAATTATAGCATGGAAATGAATGGGTCAATGTGATATAAACTCATACAATGATATGCTAATTGCTCATCAGCCCCAAAAGTGCAGTGTGGGAACTCTTTGTAATGTATTAATGTGATCCATCTAATTTATTCACTGCACATTAATCTCTATTCCATTCTGGAAGCCGCTTGGCATCACCATTAGCCAGCAGGTAATTGCATAACGGACGTGTCACACGAAGAAAATGCAATATGGTAATCAGTTTAATTTGCCATTTTTATCATGGTCAATAAACTTCAGTGGTTTACGCTTCAGGATGATTTGTGTATTGTGGATAAAATCCAAAAGGCATCTTCAAGTTGAAATTCCAGTATTCCTTGAAATGCAGCAATCTTGGATGTTTTTTGTGTTGAGGTTGTATTTGCCTTACTGTGATGAAAAATTGCTGTTATATCACAGTCGTCTTGGAGCACATCTGCCCCGGTGATGTAGGACGAGCTGCTCAAATGGAGCATTAAAAGCGTTGTGATTGCCTTTAGACAAGATCACTTACCACACAAGTGCTGCGGCCTCCGCTGAATGCATCATTCAAACCAATTCAGCCCCTTTCAATCCACACCAGCTCACTATGAATATAAAACAAAAAAAAAACTCAGGTTTAAACCAACAAAAAAAATCATTTTACCATTTCTTTCTGTCTCAAAAATAAGACAAATAGCATCCAGCAGCATTTCATATAAACAGCAAGTCTGAGAGAACCAGCAAAAATCCTTCAATTTTGTATTTTTTTTTTTTATTTAATAGTTTTTTCAGTACAAATTATATATACTTTTTTGAATTTGAGTTATTTTACATTGCTTTAAAAAAAAGCACACACACACACAGGAAATTTGCTCAGCAATGGATGCTCTGCAGTGAATGGGTGCCGTCAGAATGAGAGTCCAAACAGCTGATAAAAACATCACAATAATCCACAAGTAATCCACAGCACTCCAGTCCATCAGTTAACATCTGGAGAAGACAAAAGCTGAAAC
>NW_015662583.1:1100530-1111627 GCF_001515625.1 Sinocyclocheilus rhinocerous | reverse complement strand
TCCATTGCTGAGACACTGATGCAATGCTACATTTCTCCAAAACTTCAGACAATGTAAAAATGTGGTTTTTAAAATCATTATTTATAATGTAGATTATGATTATTATATTAAAAAAAAAAAGTTTTATTAAAAGATAAATCTCGACAGGGTTTCTAAACTTAAAACAGCACTAACATTTATAGTACTAGTGATACTGATAGTAATAATAGATTAAATAGCATAGTCTTATGTGATGTAGAACAATGATGAAGCCATGAAGCCCAGTCCATATGTCACTGTTTGGATTAGTTACATGTGTTATATAGTTATCTGAAGGTTACCGCGGTACTTATGCAGCTGTGGTTCAGTGCACCAGAGTAAAATGCCACATTACCATATTGATTAAAGGTGACGCTGCGGTGTGAAACTACACACATCATCATTACCGGCAGAGAATAAGAAGGTAAAGCTGCTCATAATACAATATAAACCACGAAAAGAAGTTGTTGCACTGCACATAGTTTTAGATTTAAGTATGCATGATGAAAATAAAATAAAAACTAGAATGAGCATTCAGTGCATGCGCTGCAAAAGAGATGCACATGAAGTGGTTGTTCTCATAGTGCTGATGAGAGACATTTCTCATTGCGTTTATGTCACATTGTGCCAAAAGTGACTGGCACACATTCAAACACTCAGTTTCACATCAGCAGATCGGCTTGTTTCCGGGAATCTGTCAGCTTCGTCCGGAGCCCAACGGCACGTCATCTATTTGAGGGACTAAATTATTTTCTGTGGTATAAGCAGCATGAAACAGACGCCTGTAGATGTGAGCCGTGTAAGCTGAATAATACATGAAATTGTCATAGAATCTGTCCAGTTTATAAATGCTGGATCCATCATTTTCTTTATTCATCCAGTCAGTATCCGAAAGCAATTCGAACTACAATATCAGCTTCAGATTTCATGCTGGATTATGGTCACCGAATAAGGGTCTCGATTTGATTAGCAACCCACAGATTCAATAGAGAAGCTGTTTCCATTGACCTTTAAATGATTGATCTATTCATAAGTTTTAGTTGTGGGTTCACCAGATGCTGCCTCGCTCTCTATATTTATACATTTTATGCTTTTCATCATTTCTTTACATCAGACTGATTCAATGCTTTTCATTATTCATTATATGTAATGTTATTTCTGTGATCAAAGCTGAATTTTCACCAGCATTACTCCATTCTTCAGTGTCACATGATGAAAAAAATAAGAAATTAATATTTTTATTCATTAATGACGCATTCAATTGATCAAAAGTGACAGTAATAATGTTACAGAATGTCTGTTTCAAATAAACGCTGTTCTTTTGAACGTTCTATTCATCTGTGATTCCTGAAAAATAAAATGTAGCACAGTTTCCACAAAAATATTGTGCAGCACAACTGTTTTCAACATTGATAATAATCAGAAATGTTTCTTGAGCAGCAAATCAGCATATTATACTGATTTCTGAAGATCATGTGACACTGAAGACTGGAGTAATGATGCTGAAAATACAGCTGCGCATCACAGAAATAAATTACAGTTTAACACATATTTACATAGAAAACAGCTGTTTTAAATTACAAAACTATTTCACAATTTTTACTGTATTTCTGATTAAATAAATGCAGCACTGGCGAGCAGAAGAGACTTCTTTCAACACTACGTTTTATCATTTTAAACTAACATGTACTAAATTTAATGTTTATTGCTAAAAATGGCAAACCCATATACTGTAAAATAAAGGTCAAACAAAGCAGCTCACATGATACAGTTTGACCTTCTAAGGCTGAGAATCAACCGTTTCTATAAATGTGAAATGACTGTATTAGCACATCTTACGGCTGCAAACGCTGAAGGTCTGCGAGCTCCGGGTGAGTTTCAGGCTTCATGAATTACAACACGAACACGCTGGGTATGAATAGGCAATTAGATTACAAATCCGCACCTTTAATTACCTTCATCATGGATCAGAGAGCCAAATTGCAGGACTGGAGCTGATGCTGGACTCAGAATGCAGCGACACACATTCTAAAGGATCCAGCACTCTCACACAAACAGCCCTAAATCCTTCACGTTTATTAATCTCTGTGTGCTAATCAGCCGGCGTTTCACACAAGTCCAGACAATGAAAGAGCAAGGTCGAATTTAGTACTCACAGATTTTGATTTACAATATAATTTTGGACCACAGGACATGAACTTTAATTTGAAATGGCCATACGCTTGACATTTTATGACTTTGGGCAAAAACTACTCATTATTGACTCTGGGATCAAGCTGCCTTTGAGAAAAGCAACATGTTTTTCTCATCAGGTGTCAGAATGACATTTCACTTGAATTTCAGCACAATTGTTGTTGTTGTTGTTGTTGTTTTTTCTATGGTTAGCCTGTTTTTAGGATCACTAAAATTTTGTATTATGATATTATTTTCAGGACCATTTCAGCACGTTTTCCCCACAGAATCATAGTGATCGTAGGAATATAGACTTAATTTTCTTCATGCAAAATATATGATGGTATATTTATTAATTTTTTTACACTGCTGATTAAATAGTAAGCATCTAAACTGAATAAAGAATCATAAAATAGCATTTATAATTTTGACAGTGATTTTGATTGCCACTTCCACAAAAATAATTGTGTAAAACTGTATAATAAATAAATAAAATAATCATCATCATTTTCAGTAGGCCTTTCACCATAAAATATTTAATTTAATTATTTACATATTTATCCTGCTGATTAAAGTCTAAGCATCTAAACTCAACAAAGAATCGCAAAATATAATTTACTATTTTTTATATTGATTTTGATTGCCACTTCTAAAAAAAAAAATGGTTAAAATAATATTAATCTTCAGTATGCCTTTCACTGTGATGTGTTTATTTAATTTAATTATTTACATAATTGCCCTGTTGATTAAATTGCCTAAACATCTAAAAAAAGAATCACAACATGATTTATTATTTTTGACACTGATTGCCACTTTCAAAAAATTTAAAAATAATTATAATCTTCAGTATGTCTTTCATTATGGTATTTTTAATTTGATTATTTAATAATTGCCTTGTTGATTAAATAGCCTAAGCATCTAAACTCAACAAAGAATTGCAAAATATGATTTATTATATTTGGCATTGATTTTGATTGCCACTTCCAAAAGATAATTGTATAAAATTGTAACAATATTAATAATAATCTACAGTATGCCTTTCACCATGGTATCATTTTTTAATTTAATTATATACATAATTGCCCTGCTGATTAAATAGTCTAAAACATCTAAACATAAAAATACAACATGTGATTTATTGTTTTTGACTGCCATTTCTACAAAAATAATTGCATAATATTGTAATAATAATAATAGTCTTCATTATGTATTTTGCCATGGTATATTTATTTAATTTAGTTATTTTTAGCAATTGCCTTGCTTATTAAACAGTCTAAGCATCTAAAACTAAACAAAGAATCCCAAAAAATGATTTATTATTTTTGACATTGATTTTGATTGCCACTTTCAAAAAATGTAAAAGTAATAACAATAATCATGTCTTTCATTATGGCATTTTTTATTTAATTGTTTAATAATTGCCTTGTTGATTGAATAGTCTAAGCATCTAAACTCAACAAAGAATTGCAAAATATGATTTATTATTGTTGGCGTTGATTTTGATTGCCACTTCCACAAAAATAATGTATAAAATTGTAAAAAATATTAATAATAATCTACAGTATGCCTTTCATTTTGGTATATTTAATTAATTGAATTATTTACATAATTGCTTTGTTGATTAAATAGTCTAAGCATCTAAACTCAACAAAGAATCTCGACTGCATCATTTTCAAGTTGTCGCACAGGCAGCAGATTCTGCTTGAAAGCTGCCATCAGTGTAATCCAGCACTTTTCAAGTCAAAATAAGAAGAGACAAAGTCAGTGTGACTAATAATTCCAGCACTTTCCTCATAAAAACAGATGACAACTCGCCTCTGAAGTGTGACGCTCAAATTCAAATCATGTCGGGCTTTAAGAAGCTCATGAATAAACATGAGGCGCGTTTAATTATTGCCCCAATTTGAGAATTTCAGCAGTCTGGGGGAGTTAATCTGCAGAGGAGGGGATTATGATATTACACCTGCGAGATGAGAAACGGATCTGAAGCTGCGGCAGAAACGCATCCAACCAAAGCCTTTAATTGGGTCAATTGTTGTCGTACCTGCTCAGTCCGAGGTTGCAGGGTCTTAACTCTTTCCCCGCCAAACACTGAATTTTCCAGGTATCCGTGTTTTAGGTGGTATGTACGGTAGGGAATTCAATGTCAATTATTTAACCTCAGTGTACTATTGCAATTGATTTCTGGACAAAAGTGAGTGTGCATGCATTTTATGTGTGTGCATTTATATATATATAAAGGCCGGATGCAACAAGTACATCACAGCGGTCCAAACAAACAAACACACAAGAGCCACTGTCAAAGATGTTTGTGTTCAACGCTCATCTTATCAGCATCTGCAGAGGAACAGGAACAGACTGAATTAAATTAGAAACAGCATCAGTGGAGCACAAACTGAAGTCAGATGAAGCTCTGATGCTCGACTGCGAAACTGATTTAATGAACTGTTGATGCAACTTATGTTGGACTTTTTCACATTTTCATGAATGTGAAAAAATCAAAGATATTGAGAAACATGTCAAAACACTGCACATCTAAGCTAAATATTTAAGGCAAGACACTGCTGGTGAATAAGATAAAAATGCACCTAATGTATATCAGCATACAAATCCACGTGACTGATTATATTCAGAATTGCAAACTTTTTTTGTATTCAAAAATGTCATCATTAAATATGCAAATGAGGTGTCATCTACTTAAATATGCACTAATCTTGATATATTTCCAGAACAGAAAGTTTAAATATTCATGTTTGATTTTGTTGACATATTAAAGGTTTCTACAGAGGGGATTTTGGATTTCTCCTTTTATTATTCCATGAATCAGAAAATTATGGAAGCTCGTTTTCACCACAGGATAATTAAAAAAAAAAAGATAATAAAAAATTGTGACTTTTGATTTCAAAATTAGGACTGTTTACAATTCTGAGAAAAAAGTCAGAATTGTAAGATTAAAAGTAGCAATAACCTTTGTAATTTTTTTATTATGTGGCAAAAACAAAAAAAACAAAAATCAGAATTGCCAGATATAAACTTAGAATTGCAAGAAATAAACTCAGAATTGTGAGAAAAAGTCAGAATTGTGGGGAAAAGTCACAGTTATATTTTTAGTCCGTGGCAGAAACAAGCTTCCATAGAAAATACTGTCAACAGCCACATTTCACCATGTTTTTAGGAATAAAATGTTGTATAAATCAGTGTGAATGATAAATGAACAAACCCCTCAGTAAAAACCTTCAGAATATAGACAGGAATAAAACTCTAAGTGTTGGTGTTTGTAAGTGCTGCTGAAGTGGAGAAAAAACTTTTAAAGATATGTATTATAATTGAAATCTACAGACATGAACGATGCTTAAATGTGTATTTTGTATCACAGAAATAAATTACAGTTTAACAGATATTCACATAGAAAACAGCTGTTTTAAATTACAAAACTATTTCACAATTTTTACTGTATTTCTGATTAAATAAATGCAGCACTGGCGAGCAGAAGAGACTTCTTTCAACACTACGTTTTATCATTTTAAACTAACATGTACTAAATTTAATGTTTATTGCTAAAAATGGCAAACCCATATACTGTAAAATAAAGGTCAAACAAAGCAGCTCACATGATACAGTTTGACCTTCTAAGGCTGAGAATCAACCGTTTCTATAAATGTGAAATGACTGTATTGGCACATCTTACGGCTGCAAACGCTGAAGGTCTGCGAGCTCCGGGTGAGTTTCAGGCTTCATGAATTACAACACGAACACGCTGGGTATGAATAGGCAATTAGATTACAAATCCGCACCTTTAATTACCTTCATCATGGATCAGAGAGCCAAATTGCAGGACTGGAGCTGATGCTGGACTCAGAATGCAGCGACACACATTCTAAAGGATCCAGCACTCTCACACAAACAGCCCTAAATCCTTCACGTTTATTAATCTCTGTGTGCTAATCAGCCGGCGTTTCACACAAGTCCAGACAATGAAAGAGCAAGGTCGAATTTAGTACTCACAGATTTTGATTTACAATATAATTTTGGACCACAGGACATGAACTTTAATTTGAAATGGCCATACGCTTGACATTTTATGACTTTGGGCAAAAACTACTCATTATTGACTCTGGGATCAAGCTGCCTTTGAGAAAAGCAACATGTTTTTCTCATCAGGTGTCAGAATGACATTTCACTTGAATTTCAGCACAATTGTTGTTGTTGTTGTTGTTGTTTTTTCTATGGTTAGCCTGTTTTTAGGATCACTAAAATTTTGTATTATGATATTATTTTCAGGACCATTTCAGCACGTTTTCCCCACAGAATCATAGTGATCGTAGGAATATAGACTTAATTTTCTTCATGCAAAATATATGATGGTATATTTATTAATTTTTTTACACTGCTGATTAAATAGTAAGCATCTAAACTGAATAAAGAATCATAAAATAGCATTTATAATTTTGACAGTGATTTTGATTGCCACTTCCACAAAAATAATTGTGTAAAACTGTATAATAAATAAATAAAATAATCATCATCATTTTCAGTAGGCCTTTCACCATAAAATATTTAATTTAATTATTTACATATTTATCCTGCTGATTAAAGTCTAAGCATCTAAACTCAACAAAGAATCGCAAAATATAATTTACTATTTTTTATATTGATTTTGATTGCCACTTCTAAAAAAAAAAATGGTTAAAATAATATTAATCTTCAGTATGCCTTTCACTGTGATGTGTTTATTTAATTTAATTATTTACATAATTGCCCTGTTGATTAAATTGCCTAAACATCTAAAAAAAGAATCACAACATGATTTATTATTTTTGACACTGATTGCCACTTTCAAAAAATTTAAAAATAATTATAATCTTCAGTATGTCTTTCATTATGGTATTTTTAATTTGATTATTTAATAATTGCCTTGTTGATTAAATAGCCTAAGCATCTAAACTCAACAAAGAATTGCAAAATATGATTTATTATATTTGGCATTGATTTTGATTGCCACTTCCAAAAGATAATTGTATAAAATTGTAACAATATTAATAATAATCTACAGTATGCCTTTCACCATGGTATCATTTTTTAATTTAATTATATACATAATTGCCCTGCTGATTAAATAGTCTAAAACATCTAAACATAAAAATACAACATGTGATTTATTGTTTTTGACTGCCATTTCTACAAAAATAATTGCATAATATTGTAATAATAATAATAGTCTTCATTATGTATTTTGCCATGGTATATTTATTTAATTTAGTTATTTTTAGCAATTGCCTTGCTTATTAAACAGTCTAAGCATCTAAAACTAAACAAAGAATCCCAAAAAATGATTTATTATTTTTGACATTGATTTTGATTGCCACTTTCAAAAAATGTAAAAGTAATAACAATAATCATGTCTTTCATTATGGCATTTTTTATTTAATTGTTTAATAATTGCCTTGTTGATTGAATAGTCTAAGCATCTAAACTCAACAAAGAATTGCAAAATATGATTTATTATTGTTGGCGTTGATTTTGATTGCCACTTCCACAAAAATAATGTATAAAATTGTAAAAAATATTAATAATAATCTACAGTATGCCTTTCATTTTGGTATATTTAATTAATTGAATTATTTACATAATTGCTTTGTTGATTAAATAGTCTAAGCATCTAAACTCAACAAAGAATCTCGACTGCATCATTTTCAAGTTGTCGCACAGGCAGCAGATTCTGCTTGAAAGCTGCCATCAGTGTAATCCAGCACTTTTCAAGTCAAAATAAGAAGAGACAAAGTCAGTGTGACTAATAATTCCAGCACTTTCCTCATAAAAACAGATGACAACTCGCCTCTGAAGTGTGACGCTCAAATTCAAATCATGTCGGGCTTTAAGAAGCTCATGAATAAACATGAGGCATGTTTAATTATTGCCCAAATTTGAGAATTTAGGCAGTCTGGGGGAGTTAATCTGCAGAGGAGGGGATTATGATATTACACCTGCGAGATGAGAAACGGATCTGAAGCTGCGGCAGAAACGCATCCAACCAAAGCCTTTAATTGGGTCAATTGTTGTCGTACCTGCTCAGTCCGAGGTTGCAGGGTCTTAACTCTTTCCCCGCCAAACACTGAATTTTCCAGGTATCCGTGTTTTAGGTGGTATGTACGGTAGGGAATTCAATGTCAATTATTTAACCTCAGTGTACTATTGCAATTGATTTCTGGACAAAAGTGAGTGTGCATGCATTTTATGTGTGTGCATTTATATATATATAAAGGCCGGATGCAACAAGTACATCACAGCGGTCCAAACAAACAAACACACAAGAGCCACTGTCAAAGATGTTTGTGTTCAACGCTCATCTTATCAGCATCTGCAGAGGAACAGGAACAGACTGAATTAAATTAGAAACAGCATCAGTGGAGCACAAACTGAAGTCAGATGAAGCTCTGATGCTCGACTGCGAAACTGATTTAATGAACTGTTGATGCAACTTATGTTGGACTTTTTCACATTTTCATGAATGTGAAAAAATCAAAGATATTGAGAAACATGTCAAAACATTGCACATCTAAGCTAAATATTTAAGGCAAGACACTGCTGGTGAATAAGATAAAAATGCACCTAATGTATATCAGCATACAAATCCACGTGACTGATTATATTCAGAATTGCAAACTTTTTTTGTATTCAAAAATGTCATCATTAAATATGCAAATGAGGTGTCATCTACTTAAATATGCACTAATCTTGATATATTTCCAGAACAGAAAGTTTAAATATTCATGTTTGATTTTGTTGACATATTAAAGGTTTCTACAGAGGGGATTTTGGATTTCTCCTTTTATTATTCCATGAATCAGAAAATTATGGAAGCTCGTTTTCACCACAGGATAATTAAAAAAAAAAAGATAATAAAAAATTGTGACTTTTGATTTCAAAATTAGGACTGTTTACAATTCTGAGAAAAAAGTCAGAATTGTAAGATTAAAAGTAGCAATAACCTTTGTAATTTTTTTATTATGTGGCAAAAACAAAAAAAACAAAAATCAGAATTGCCAGATATAAACTTAGAATTGCAAGAAATAAACTCAGAATTGTGAGAAAAAGTCAGAATTGTGGGGAAAAGTCACAGTTATATTTTTAGTCCGTGGCAGAAACAAGCTTCCATAGAAAATACTGTCAACAGCCACATTTCACCATGTTTTTAGGAATAAAATGTTGTATAAATCAGTGTGAATGATAAATGAACAAACCCCTCAGTAAAAACCTTCAGAATATAGACAGGAATAAAACTCTAAGTGTTGGTGTTTGTAAGTGCTGCTGAAGTGGAGAAAAAACTTTTAAAGATATGTATTATAATTGAAATCTACAGACATGAACGATGCTTAAATGTGTATTTTGTATGTTTTTCTTCTTCTTCTTTCCACTAGTCTGAACATTGGTTCAAAATTCTTGTTTGGTTTTGATGACATATTAGAGTTAAAGGTTTTTGTAGAAGGAATTTGGGATTTCTCTTTTTATCACTCCATAAATCAGAAAATACTGTCAACAGACAGTTGAAAGTAAAACAATACAACATTTTCACCTAAAATGTTGTATAAACCAGTGTGAATGATATATGAACAAAGCCCTCAGTAAAAACCTTCAGAATATAGAAAGAAATAAACCTGTAAGTTTTAGTGTATGTAAGTGCTGCTGAAGTGGAGGAAAAACTTTTATAGTCATTGGAATTAAAATCTACAAGCACAAATAGATAAAATGCAATAAAACAAAAACTTAAAACTGTATTGTGGATGTTTTCTTTCCACTAGTCTGAAACAACACATGATGAAATAATGCCAAATAGTCCAAAATTGTCTCAAAATTGACCAGTGTATGAAAAAAACAATGTTTATGCCTGTAGTGTCTTCCTTTAATAAACGAAAACAAGATTAAACCATCGTAAATGATGGAAGTTGCAATTCGGTGCATTTTTGCATGTTTTGTTACATTCAAAACCGATCCGAAGAGCGTTTGGGGGGCTTTAGCTCAGTTCTGCTGCTTGGCAGAAGCTTCTGCTTGATCTCATTGGACGGCTGCGTTTTTTTCTTTGCACCGCAGCCAAACAAAACGGTTGTGGAAAAACTGCTTGTCTCCAAATAAACAGGCTTTGGAGCGCGTCCTGCATTCTTCACATCTCATACCATACATCAAGTGTGCGTGAAGTATTGGTGGTAAATCCAAAGAGACAAATACTTCAGAAAACATCAGCTGCAGGTGAAACTCACCCAAAAACACAGTCTGAAAGAAACCTGTGAAGCAGCAGGAGGATGAGATGAAACCAAGTGTGCAAACTGTTTGGAAAAAGATTATAAATATGATTAGAAATATTAACAAAATATGTAGTATGTATGATAGCATGGTAAATTTGTTTATAATGATACAAATACAAAAAAAACATGGTTTGATGGATATTGCATATGCTTTGATGTGTTTCTCCTACACTCTAAAAAAATGCTGGGTTGTTTCAACATATTATTACAATGAAGTTATGTAATATAGCCTACTATATATATATATATATATAGTTGAAATATTGTATATAAATTTATTAGAACTTATTTTTTATGGTGTATCCAAATATTAGTTCACTTAACTTTAAACATATAGCTATAAATTCATCATTTTAAGTTAATTACATATAGTTTATTACAATTATCCAAGAAATTTCCATGCACTATTAAAAAAAATATATATTTTGCTAGCAATTTCTGAGTGAAAAGTGTTTGTACACCAATTTTTTGTTCAGTCTATATCTATGCACTTCAAATAATTGTTTAAGTGGTAAATAAAAATTATTGGAGTATGTTTTACATTTCAGTCTTCTAATACTATTTCAGTCTTTCTACTTCAAAATTTCATGTTTAATTCAATGTGTTA
>NW_015662583.1:1095768-1100378 GCF_001515625.1 Sinocyclocheilus rhinocerous | reverse complement strand
AGTTGGGTTAGTCCATATTTGACCCAAAGTTGGGTTGAAACAATCCAGCATTTTTTAGAGTGTATCATCATTTCTTAAGCCTGTTCTCTGAAAATCACTGACAAATGTTTATTCTTTTTTTTCTTCTTGTTTTTCTTTTTCTTTTTAATTGTATTCAAAATTTTAGTAGTTTAGATATGTTTTTTTGTCATATTTTTCATATTTATTTGATAAATAATTTGTATATAAAGGTTTTATTTCAGTTTTAGAATGTAGAAAATTTGAAATGTTGCCTTAGCAACTAGCTGAAATGAAATAAGTTTAAGTTGTTCTATATATATTTTATTTCAGTTAACATTTATTTTATTTCAAGTAAAGTTTTTTAAATGGTTTCAGTTTTAGTTAAATATAATAACCCTGCTACTCATTTGAGTAATTTAGTATATATTTCTTTCTTTCTTTTTTTATAAATTTATTTCAGATTTAGTTTTAGTTATTTTAGTAAAACAATTAAACTGCATGAAAATTAGAATGTTGCATTGGAAACTACATTAAATAAAATAAGTTATATATAAGTTCTAAGTTATATACATATACAGTACATATACATATACATATACATGTGCGTGTGTGTATATATATATATATATATGTGTGTGTGTGTGTGTGTGTGTATATATATATATATATATATATATATGTGTGTGTGTGTGTGTGTGTGTATATATATATATATATATATATATATGTGTGTGTGTATATATATATATATATATATACATATAAAATAAAGTGCCTGGACTTGCCTTTCATAGTGTGCCGAATATCAGCCGACTTATGACCAGGCTGTGAAAAGAAAAAACACAAAAAATGCAATAATCGTATTTATATCACACATGGCATTTGGACTTGTTGCATTAAACATGCAACATACTGAGATGATATGACAACAATGTTGAATCCCACTGTTTGAAACTTTCATTATCACATACTGTAGCTGGATGCAAATGATTTTTGGAGGAAGAAGTTCACTTAATAAGCATCGTCTAGTAGACGAGAAGACAAATATGAGTTCTCTGTAATTCTGTGGCTATTTCATCTATTGTTTATTAAACCAGCCACTACATGAATCTAGAGACATGCAAGTGTGTGGCATGATAAAGCCCTGTCAGTAACATTTCACATTTAATTGACTGTAATTCTCTTTCCGTGTACCTATGTCACATTAACAGAGACATCAGCCGAACCTGTCAGCACGCAAAACACAATCACCGTCTCATTAAGGGACCTTGTAAACTTCAGACTTGTCTGGAAACGTCAGCCGCCGTGGCCTGTGTGAAACTACAGCCGACTCCAATTACACAGATAACACCTTCTGCTTTATATGACAACTAGTAGTACATCAGTGTAAGAACACGTCTGTGTTCACAGGACGAGCGGCACTGCAGGAGACGAACTTCTGTCATCATTTACTCTCCTTCATGTCAACCCAAACCCGCATGACATTCTTTAAGATTCGCACGAGATGTTAGGCAGAATATTCATGCTGCTCTTTTCCATGAAACAAAAGTGATGCACCCTGCAAACTTCAGAAATGACAAAAAGCACTGACAGTATCACATCAGAAGTCGTTTTTCATGGCGCTCGCAATTCCCAGAGAATGCATGAAGTGATATGATACCTTGAATACAGCGTAAATTGCTTTGGATAAAAGTGTCTGCCAAATGCATGAATGCAAATGTAAATGTAGCTGTGTGTTTTTGACATTTTTATTAGTTTTCTTTTTTTTATGTCTATATAGTTTCATAATTTTTTATTTTTATATTCTTTTTTGTTTTACATTTCAGTCTTCTAATACTATTTCAGTCTTTCTACTTCAAAATTTCATGTTTAATTCAATGTGTTATTTGCAGTTACTTTGTAATTAATTACTAGCAATTTGTTTCTTAAATTGCTCTTGCATATATTCAAATAATAATATTAAAACTAATTTTCATATTTAAACATAAATTATCATATTATGGTAAACTGTCCCTTCAAAAGAGCATTTTTGTGTATTAATCAAATCATTTTAAT
The DNA here is from genome assembly GCF_001515625.1 of Sinocyclocheilus rhinocerous. NCBI lineage: Eukaryota > Metazoa > Chordata > Actinopteri > Cypriniformes > Cyprinidae > Sinocyclocheilus > Sinocyclocheilus rhinocerous. The sequence continues at coordinate 1,098,323 of NW_015662583.1, read as the reverse complement.
TTTCTCTGCTGTCCCTGTGGAGTTTTATTTCAAATCATGTTGAATTTTGTGACATTACACAGGGAATTTTTCAATTTAGCTTTATGAAATACGACAAATAACTTCTAGATGCGTATGCAAACTCTATCAGGACTCTTCCTCAATATTCACCTGCTGAATACGAGATCAGATGCTGTTTGAAGAATATTCAGAGGTCTGATATTGAGCGCATCTCGAGGCCTGCGGCTTTCATCTGCGCTTTCCTGCGGCCCGATGCTTTGCCGTTTGTCACGAGGAGGCAGCGACATGAACGGGGTTTACGGACCGCCTGCGGAGGAGGTTAAAGGGATCGTGAGGAATCAAGAGGATCTTTCCCACAGGACCGCGGCTGGAGCTCTCAGAGTGGCTAATGAGTTACTGAGAACAAAAATAGAGTCCGTTGGGAGACGAGGTGAAGAGCCTGCATACACATCAAACAGGCTCCTGAGATTCTGTGATAGTGGCGTGACGTCGCTGCTTTGAACTTCATCTTCCTCAAACCCTTCATTAATTAAGTTAAAGAAGACGAATGCATGTTGAGGCCAAATGGATACTGAAAAATGAAGTGCTTTGAGGGCCAAGTTCAGCCTCCAGAGCATCTCCATGAAGCCCTATTCAAATTCACCGTTATTGCTCTTTAGTAAACAGACAGTAAAGGAATAGTACAGCCAAAACTGAGCATTTTCTGAAATTTTACTGACCGGATTATGGACTCTATGTATTTCAGTTAAAAACATCTTAATGCTGGATTTGTTTCAGCTTTTGTCTTCTCCAGATGTTAACTGATGGACTGGAGTGCTGTGCATTACTTGTGATGTTTTTATCAGCTGTTTGGACTCTCATTCTGACGGCACCCATTCACTTGCAGTGAGACAGTGATGCAATTTCTCCAAATCTGATGAAGAAACAAACTCATCTACATTACAGCTGTTATTAGTTTACTTGTGTGGTTCTGGGTAACATCGGAAGAAAGGAAAAGAAAGTCGTTTCAGTGAGAATGATCAGTATTTTTTCTTTAGAATAAGATCAGGAACATGCATTAAAGTAAATAAAGTCGATGTTAATTTCATCTGACATTAATAGCACAAAACAAACAATGGCTTCAGTCGATACCAATTTCAGTACAACAGCAAAAGCTTGACCTTCAAGCTCTTCTGAGTGAACTAAACATTGTTTCTGGGGTAATTATTCGAGGCGAGTGAAAGAAACGACTGGCAAACAACAGAACAAAGAGTATTTCAGGTCTAACAGCAACAAGTAATGTTCAGAAACTGAAAAAAGCGCTAAAGCAATTAAATGACTGCCAGTCCTCAATGTATGATTATTAATTATTATTCATTCTGAATTTGCTGCTGTTGGAGTTTGACTTAGAAGCTGTAATTAAAATGAGCCATAGAGTCTGTTTCTTCAGGCCAAACTTTGTGTTCATGTTCAACTGCAGATTATTACAGATACTGAAGTGATTCAGACAAAATCAGTGAGCCGTTTTCTCTTTTTTGCTTATTAACACTGTTGGGGAAAGTTACTTTTAAAAGTAATGCATTACAATATTGCGTTACTCCATAAAAAAGTAACTAATTACGTTACTTTTGCGTTACTTTTTAAATCTGGACAGGGCTTGCTTGTTTGTTTTTAAAATAAAAAAGTTATATTTTTGGCAAATATAAAAGCCTTTTCACACCAAAAGTGAAATGAATAAGCCTCAGGCTGAAGGGAAAGTAAATGTACGTCCGTACAGTAGAATGCAGAAGAAGAAATTTCAACACACTTCAGCAATAAAAAAAGACACACAAATGTTTTTGTCTAGAGTAATTTGTGATTATTAGTACGGTTGAACTGGATCATCGAAGGGCAGAAGCAAAGACATTGGTTAATAGAATGGGATTAAATACATAAAGGATATTTGTGTTGTTTAACATTTAATTATTGCAGGTGTGCGTCATATTCTGAGTTGCATTCTTTTTATTCATTTTGAGGAATACTGAATCTGTGTTTTGGGTTTTTTTGTGAGTGAGATGAATTAATGCATATTCATATTTATTTTAGAACTACAGTAACATCTGATTTCACTCAACATGGGGACAGGAGAGCTGTCAATCAATAAATTGAAAAAAAAAAAGTAACTTGCGTTACTTATTTGAAAAAGTAACTGTTTATGTTTATTTTCTTGTAAATTAAAAAGTAATGCGTTACTTTACTAGTTACTTGAAAAAAGTAATCTGATTACGTAACTCACGTTACTTGTAATGCGTTACCCCCAACACCTAACCTAAACTAGAGGACAACCCAACACCAAACACTTGCACAGTCACACATTTGTGTGACTAACATACAAAGCTTAGTCATAATGCCATATAAAAGAGCTGTACTTTTAATCTATCTTGACTTCTCTTTAAACTGCCATAATAACAAACGCTGACACTGTTTATGTGAACTTTGGCAATTATCTGTACAACTTGTTCTCGCTCTCTTGTCAGAGAACAGATAATAGTTTCTATCGTTTGTATTCCTTCTCTCTCTCTCTCTCTCTCTCTCTC
>NW_015662583.1:1084649-1095702 GCF_001515625.1 Sinocyclocheilus rhinocerous | reverse complement strand
TGTGTGAGTGAGATGAATTAATTCATATTCATATTTATTTTGAACTACAGTAACATCTTCTGATTTCTCTCAACATGGGGACAGGAGAGCTGTCAGTCAATAAATTGGGAAAAAAATGTAACTTGCGTTACTTATTTGAAAAAGTAACTCAGATATTCTCTTGTAAATTAAAAAGTAATGCGTTACTTTACTAGTTACTTGAAAAAAAGTAATCTGATTACGTAACTCGCGTTACTTGTAATGCGTTACCCCCAACACTGCTTATTAATATTCAATATTAATGATTATTAATTCAGCATCAGCTGCATTTGCACCATAAGATCTAATGCACTGATATTTTATGCATTCGTTTTAATACACATCCATGTTTGCATTAATTCATGAGCAATATGAGCATTTTAAACGGGATTTAGTAGCTACTGGATTTCAGTAAGAATATATTCAATAATAAAACTGATCTAATGGTAAATGAGGAAAAAACGGACCTGTTTACTACAAATGCACGTCTCTGTTTCACAATCACTAGGGTTCAGATGATAGTTATTTATATCCATTCATTATTAGTTCAGGGATATTAATTAAATATGAGAGAATATTGAAATGGAATATGCAGCAGCATGTCATAAATCACAAAGCAATAAACGTTGTGCATGCAGTGATCTAATCGAAGAACAATGTCCAACGCTTTCATTAGTGTCACTTCAAAGTGCCGTCAATTGCATCACGATTAACAGTGTTTCTGCTGATTTTTAAACTCAAATGTAAGACTTTTTAAGACCTGCACCAATTAAATACAAACATACCCATACAATATCAAAATAAATCAGGTATTTCAAATTCATTTACTTGAATTAAACAGTCTGCGGCTCATTCACCGCAAAACAGGATAACTGGAAGTTGAAATACTCAATACGTTTTATTCAATATGTACATATTTACTGAAACTGTAGAGGTTTACTGAAACTGTAGAGGTTTATCGATATTAGATTTTGCTGATATGATAATTTGTTTAAAGAAAGGCAATAAAAATATTGTGTCAGTAATAATAAAATCTATATACTGAATGTGTTAATTAAATAATATTCTTAGTCTTTCCTTCTGTGACGGGGCGGTTCAGAGAGAAAATACAAGACTTTACCTTGAGTTAAATGCCAGATACTGTTTATTGTGTGACCAAAATACCAATAATAGTCAGGGAAATAAAAGATTTTATGCATAATCAGGGACTTTTAATCATAAACAAGCCCAAAATAGCCTACACCGGGACTCTTATTTTGAAATGTCCACGCTTTACTACTTCCAGCTGCTCATTCTAAAAGATGAGAGACATAAAATATGCATCTTACAACTATCTACAACATATTATAATATAAAAACCAAAACATAAACATTTTTGATTCATCATAAGCAATAGTTAGGCATAAATTTGCGGAATTCACTGAATCGTGCAGCGCTCACATTTATTTCACTGAATCCTGGCTTTTTTAAGTCTAATAATTATATATCCATCTCACTGTTTTTCCATCCCCAAATTTAAGACCTCTTAAAATAATAATTAAGACTTATTAAGACTTGATCATTTTAAGACATTTGTTGCACTCTTTTAAAGACTTTTAAAGGTCCCCTGAAATGCTTAGAAACATGTGTTGACGTCATTGTAACTGAAACAGGAAGACAGGGTGGGACATATCAAGCAGCCCCGCCCCTTTTTAAAATAGCCAATAGCGTTTGTTTATATCACAGCTTGGGCTAGAGCCGTTGAGCTGCGTAAAGCCGCATTTGACGGGGTATGCCAGCCACAATCTCATCCATATTGCTATAAAATATAGCATTCTGTGTAGAATTCAAATAGCTCCGATACATTGTGTGGTCTGCGCCGACTCGCGCATGTGATCCGCTCCGTGCTATCGTGTCTCTGGACCGGAGCAGAGTGTGTGTGCGGTGCGATGGTTAGCGTGACACAGCGCGAAACCAGACTTCTTTTTTTCCTCAATGGAAAGCATATTTACACTGTTTGAATCGTTCCCTGTCCCCTATATAGTGCACTACGTGCCATTCACTGTACAGAAAATACTAATTCTGTGGACAAGTGACCGATTTCAGCCGCGGCTTCAGCGTCTATTTTATAGTGTAGGGGGCGGGGCTTTGGATTCTAGAGAGCATTTGATTGGACAGAAAGTTTGATGACAAGCTGAAGTACGACGTGACGTCAAAAAAATCATTGAGCCGTTTTGGCGGAAGTGACGAACTGCAAGCTTTGAATGCTTATATCTTCTAAATGCGAATTTTGTCACTGTTTTGGAGCGCACTGCCTTATAGATAACCTTAAGACTAACATATTGATACTAACACCCAAAAAACTTTAATTTTGATTTCATGGGGACTTTAAGGGCCTGCAGAAACCCTGGATGATACACCAAGCGCAGTTCTTTCAGGAACACCAAATGCATGGGATGCATCCTGAGAAATCGCGCAATTTTAGCCAAGCCTGATGCGACAGTCATGTGACGAACACACATTAGCTGACCGACACGGGCGTCTCGTGCCATGATCAGAGAGAAACGCACCATCTGCTCTTCACGGCCTGGATGCCGGTTCTTCTCCTCGAACAATATGTGCCTGATGCCGTGCAATATAAACACAAGCTGCCGCTGAGTGCTAAACATGGACTGAGACTTAGTTTCAGCTGTCAGGAGTGCATATATGAGATGAGAAAAACACGGATGGACTTGTGGAATCCAGTTTTTACATCAAATTACATTTACTGCATGGAATGTCATGGAATTTGTCCGAATTTGAATGAATAAATCAAAAGTCGGGCTGTAGAATTAATCAGATTGCGACATGGACTAGTGTCTGTGAATATTAAAGCTCAAAAATACCACAGTGTAAAAGTAACACATGAGCTTCATCTGAGAGTCACTTCATCAGACTTTCACCAGTTCATTTGAGAAAACTATCATCAGACACACACAGAAACTCAAAGATCTTCACTACAACCCGCCAAAATAATAGTTCAGTTTAACTTGAAGAAATTATGACAGAAATATATTACTATTGTTCAGTAGAATGCCTTTCTCAACATAATAATAATGATGATAATAATACAATTTATTAAACCATTATTTTTTAAGGAATATCACAAAATATCACACAATACAAATTGGATTTGAATACATTTTAAAAGTTTCATTAAATTGTATGCATTCATTTGATTACTGCCGTTTTTCATAGTAAATTTGTATTAAATCATTAATCAAACACAGAATCCAGAAAAATTAAAACAGACACACAGAACACGAATTAATTAAATTGATTAGACAGTATTTATAATGTGGGGTTTTCATAAGCGTCATCATATTTGGGAAAACTTCTATAGTTAAGAATGGAAAATACGACAAATATATTTACTTTTTTATGTTCCCATTTGCTCCAAAAGCAAAAGAAAAAATTAATGATGGTATTTGTAAGACTTTCCAAAAGAGGATTAGAAACACCCATACAGCAGCGTTAACTAGTTTACCGTATTTGTTTAAATTTTTTTATATTTTACGTATTATGTTACATTTTGAAAGTTTTAGGAATTTTGCTGTGTTTTTGTCGTTTTTATTATTATTTTGTCTGTATAGTTTATTTTTATTTTAGTTTTAGTTATTTTAATACTTAAACTAAAAAAAATGAGAAATTATGCTAGTGGTCATAAAATTTGTGTAAGATTTTTGTCTTTTATTTCAATTAATGCCTATTTTAAGTAACTTTTTTTTTTTAATCTTAGTTAACTATAATAGCCCTGCTGTGGAAGCACATCATCACAGTCTGTGAAAAGGGTGCATTAAAATGTAATCCAGAAAACTAAATACGTAATTTTATATTAAAATATAATCTCACAGGGCCCTACATATGTGTTTCAAGAGAAACCAGAGTCATATTTCTGTTCTGTGAAAATGCAAAGCAATCACAAATCATGGCATGTATTTGGAAGATGCTTTCCCTTACCAAAAAGTAGTATACTTCAAGTTTATTTTAGTAAGTATACTTAAGTAAAGTTCAAGTATATTTTTAAGTACACTTTAGTATAACAATGAAAACATGGATTCTAGGAGCACAATTATAGCTAAAATATAAGTCAAGTATACTTAAATGTCATTTTAAGTATATTTCTGAGAAGTACACAAAGCCCATTTCTGAGAAGTACATAAAAATTAGACTAAAAGTATACTTTCCTATTTTTAGTTTAAAAGAAGTATACTAATAGCAAACTTGAATAAACTTATTTTTCGTAAGGGTTATCCAAAGCATTGCATTCCAGACACAAACTTAATCAGCTCGTGCATTCCCTGGGACTTGAACCCATGGCTTTGGCATTGCGAGCGCCGTGATCTACCGCTTGAGCAGGAACATATTTGATGTTTGGTGTACATCAGGTTTGACCTACACTTTGTTGTGTTTTCAGCTTGTGTTGATGTTCGTCTCAGCATCAGTAAATCAGTTTCCCGGCTGATGATTTGTGACCCTGTGAAACGCGTACGCTTCTAAATCACAGCCTCCATCAGGAGTCATCCTGTGTCAGTCTACATGAAATAACCCTGTACAGTGTGTCCTTCTGCAGATACGGGTCTGATGAACGGTCTGTTAGATTGCCTGTGTGAGGCCTGAGCTTTGAAATGAGAAACACGCCGTATCGCGCCTTTGATCACACGTTTGAGGCTGTGGATTCAGCTTCAAATATTTCCCGTTTCTATTCAGCAGCTGTTTGAAGTGAAAGTCGATGTGGGATTTTTCCTGTTCTTTAAATAGTTTGACATTCCAACATTTGCATATCAACACCTGTTTAGCATTCAGCATCATGATCCGCACGCGAAGAGGTCGGCCAATCACAACAGACCTCATTAACATAAACTCTTAAAGGTACAGCAACAGAAACAGGGTCAGAGAGAGAGAGAGCGGAAAATGATTATGAACGACTAAATTATAGTTTTTGTGCAAGAAAACATGTCAAGTGCCAAAGCTGAAGAATCATCATGGACACAAATTGCAGCAGTTTAGAGCATTTAGTCGACAAATGTGTTTTTATAACATCATTATCTTGTGTTCAGTCATATTCGCATCTTCTGTGGTATTTAAACAGGAATAAGTTGTGAACTGCAAAAGATTGTCTTTTAAAATGAGGTCAATTATTGCACTGCAGCGAGTGAAATGATCCCAGAAGACCCACGACTGTTTCATAATCACATAACGAGTGTCTGTGTGTGTGTGATGTGATGGGAATCGATCTTAGTAATGCAAAAGAGATAAAGGACATCAAAAGTTTAAATGCATTAAACAAAAACTTGTCCAGATCACATTTCACCCATAAAATCAAAAGGAGAAAAATAAATTATATTTTGTTTAGGGAAATTTAAGGCTATTTTTTTTTAAAAATTGCATTGTGGCAGTAACGGTTAACTTCATTTATATGGATGTTTTCTCATTACGTGCTACTGTATTTCTGTAAAAAGTACTGTAATAAAAGTCATTTTTTCATTGAATTCAATCATTTAAATATTTCTATTGCTATTTTTGCTTTAATTGCCAACTTAATGTCATGAAAATAATCCAATAAATGAAAACTTGTCCAGATCACATTTCATCCCTAAAATCAAGGAAAACAATAAATAATATTATATATAAATAATATACTATTTTACTATGTTTTTAGACATTTGCGTTGTGATGATGCTTCACTTCATTTATGTGGATGTTTTACTTCTCATTAGTGATTTTCTATTAGATTGTCTTTACTGAACTGCTGTATATCTGCAAAAAGTACTGTAAGAAAAGTATTATTTTTAACATTTTAATAAAGATAAAAGAGCCATTTTTCATTACTACATTTGCTTTAATTGGCAAATTAATGTCGTGAAAATAATGCATTAAATGAACACTTGCCTACATTACATCCTTAGAGTCAAAAGGATTTTTTATTTTTTTTAAGAAAATGAAGCCTATTTTTGATACTATTTCATAATATTATATATAAATAATATACTATTTTACTATGTTTTTAGACATTTGCGTTGTGATGATGCTTCACTTCATTTATGTGGATGTTTTACTTCTCATTAGTGATTTTCTATTAGATTGTCTTTACTGAACTGCTGTATATCTGCAAAAAGTACTGTAAGAAAAGTATTATTTTTAACATTTTAATAAAGATAAAAGAGCCATTTTTCATTACTACATTTGCTTTAATTGGCAAATAAATGTCGTGAAAATAATGCATTAAATGAACACTTGCCTACATTACATCCTTAGAGTCAAAAGGATTTTTTATTTTTTATTTTTTTTAAGAAAATGAAGCCTATTTTTGATACTATTTCAGATTTTTACATTGTGATGTTATTTTTACAATATGTGGATCAGATTATTTATTAGGGTCTCATTACTGTACTACTGTATTTCTGTAAAAAGTAATGTAATATTTTTTTTTAAATTACCAAATAGAAAAGAGCACAAAAATTTATAGATTCATACATTTAACTATTTCGTTATTTTTCATTACTATTTTTGCTTTAAATTGTCAACCTCATGTCATTAAAATAACGCAAAATGGTCATAAAAATTGGCTTCATTTTCTTTATGCAAATTACACATTTTATTTATTTCGCTTTTGAGGTCAAATATGATCTGAATATGTTTTTTTGTTGAGATTAACCTAAAATATAATAAAATCCTGAATGAAGCAAGGTGCAAAACTGGCAATAGATTCAACAATACTTCAAAACACTTCTGGAAAAAAAAATGTGCTGAAAGAAAAAAAGCTGTAACTCCTGTCTAATGATGTCGAGTTAAAAGGAAACTCCTTCAATTATTCAACCCGGTGCAAAAGCGCTCGCGTCAGAGACACTCATCAAAGCTGCATTCACCACAAACACACACTCATCTCCGGCCCAGAAATGTTTGTCGATTCATTATCAGGGAACTTGATGAACGTAAATGAGATTAAAATACAGTCGAGAAGCAAAACAGAGCAGAGAATCTATGAACGGCATGTCAAAAAGATTCATCTCGAGTAAGTGACATGCATTAGTTTCATAAGACGCCTCTGCGGCGAGCTTTGATTGGGCGGCTGTTTGCGCGTCTCTGTCAGCCTCAATCACGCCGAGGTTGGGATTTCACACAAATCTTTCTGAGGCTTTTTCACTTGAATATTTCAAAGCCATCAGAGGGAATCGCTGCGAGCAGATAGCGGGCTTTCAAATGCCTGCGAGAGCTTTCTCTCCAAACACCATTTGCCATCCGTGAAAGACTTTTCAGATGACTGTTTCTGGCTGCACTCGGCCCTCTGACGCTGTTTTTGTGCTCTGTGTTCACGCATCGGTTAGACGAAATGGCGTTTTTCTGGGATATTCTGATGATTTATGTTGTTTGTCAAGTCTAGCATCACTAGAGCTACACTTGATGTCACATTCACAGCACGGCGTGCCCTCTTTTACCTTTAGTACTCAAGTATGCACTCAAGTCAACAACCCTCCACACACACCTTGGCAATACAATCGCCATTGGCAATGGCAAGTAAACTTTTTCGTTTACTCCCCCTTTATTTATTTATTTATTTAGATCCTTGAGAAAGTTGTATTGACTCAATTACAGTTTTATTTGGTTGTTAATTCTGTTCATGAAATGTTTCAATCTGGCTTCAAAGGTTTAGACTGAATCTGCCCTTTTAAGAGTCTCAAGCGATATTTTTACAGAAACTGATTCTGGGAAATCCATGACTTTAGTTTTATTAGATCTGAGTGCTGCCTTTGATTTGGTTGACATGTCTGGATATATTTGTGGGCTTTCGTGGCACCGTCTTACAGTGGTTCCAGTCTTATCTGACCAACGGATGTTTTGGTGTTTGTATTGGTCATCAGACCTCCTCTAGTAAACATCTTAATTGTGGAGTACCACAGGGATCTATACTTGGCCCGGTTTTGTTCACCCTGTACATGCTACCTCTGGCTTCCATTTTGAACAAAAAAAGAGTATCATTTCATCTAAATGCTGATGATACTCAGATCTATTTTTTTCTAAATTTAAATTCAAATAAAACCAAAATAATTCTATTTGGGCATAAGGAAAATTGTGTGTTAGATGTTGACTGTGGCTCTCTGGCCCCATATGAAACTCAATGCGCAAGAAATCTGGGTGTTCTGTTTGATCACAACTTAAAATTTGACAAACAGATCAAGTACTGTTGTAAAATCAAGCTTTTTTTTTTTTATCTCCATCAACTTTGTAAAGCGAAACCCTTCTTATTTCACAGAGTAAAATTCCAAGCGGTGATTCACGCTTTCGTAACAACTCGTTTAGATTATTGTAATTCACAATAATTTTATTTATTACGGTGTTTCTCAGTCTTCCCTCTCCCGTCTACAGCTAGTGCAAAACACAGCTGCTACTCTCTGCGTCCCGCAAATATGAGCCGGTTACTCCTATTTTATCTGCACTGCACTGGTTACCCATCAAATAACCTATAGATTTGATTTTAAAATTCTATTATTTGTTTAGCACTTTGGACAACTTTGGTTGTTTTTTAAATATGCTTTATAAATAAATATTGTATTGTATTGTACTTATTTACTTACTTACTCGCATCTTCTGGGGCATTTAAACAGGAATATGTAGTGAACTGCAAAAGATTGTCTTTTAAAATGAGGTCAATTATTGCACTGCAGCAAGTGAAATGTGTCAGGCTTGTGTTGTGTTTTGTTCCTCATGTGCTCCCTCTGTCCCAGTGTTTATGCCCATATTTGGTTAGTTTCCTGTTCCTGTCCTGATTATGTTGATTTGAATCCAGTGGTGTTGTTTAATTACCTAATTTAGTTTGATTATTTAAGCCCTGTGTTTCCCTGAGTCTAGCGTCTGGTATTAACGTCGATGTTGTGTCTCTGCTTGTCCTGTGTTCCCTGGAGTTTTGAGTTTGGATTATTAAAAGACTGTTTATGTTAAGTTTATCCTCGTCTCCTCGTTCCTTGGTTTGCCACAGAGCTCAACCGTGACAGAATACCAGACCGAAACAAAAAAGTAAGCGGCGCCCCTTCTCCCCATGTTTTTGTTTCTGTTTGTGAAAGTTTTTCCTTGTTTTACCCTGCGGCCATGGAGAGGGCCGCCGCACGATTCGTTGCCCTAGCCCGTAGAGATCTCCCCTTCTACGAGTACGGCGGGGAATTTTGCGGGCTCGCCACGGCGATGGCGTTAGATGACGCCACCATCAATTCGTTGTTCTGGCTCGGGGCCAACTACCATCGTCCCGTGGACCTCCCAGACACTACTGGACTAAGTTGGAGGGAAGGGATCTTCCGGTGTCTGGGGAGTGTCCGGGCCCGAGCCAGAACCAGCCCGCCGTCAACTCTTCAGTCAAGTCCGCCGGCCATTCCCCAGTCAGTCCCGCCGACAATTCATCAGTCAAGTCTGTCGGACATTCGTCAGTCAAGCCCGCCGGCTGCGGCTCCCCCAAGCCCGCCGGCCGATCCAAAGTCAAGCCTGCCGGTCGCGGCTCACTCAAGCCTGCTGGCCAATCCGAAGTCAAGTCTGCCGGCCGTTCATCTGTCAAGTTCGCCGGCTGCTCCTAAGTCAAGTTTGCGGGCCGCCACTCGCTCAAGCCCACTGGCTGTGGCTCCCCCAAGCCCGCTGGCCACTCCGAAGCCAGTGCCCCCTCCTCGAAAGCGCCTTCCAGAGTGCCCTCCAGTGCCCGCTCCTCGAAAGCGCGCTCCAGTGTCTGCTCTAGCCCCTGACCAGAGTCGAGAGATGGCTCTAGCCCCAGACCGGAGTCAAGTCATGTCCCTTGAAGTATTGTCAACAGGAACAAAGCCCGCCGGCTGCGGCTCCCCCAAGCCCGCCGGCCGATCCAAAGTCAAGCCTGCCGGTCGCGGCTCACTCAAGCCTGCTGGCCAATCCGAAGTCAAGTCTGCCGGCCGTTCATCTGTCAAGTTCGCCGGCTGCTCCTAAGTCAAGTTTGCGGGCCGCCACTCGCTCAAGCCCACTGCCTGTGGCTCCCCCAAGCCCGCTGGCCACTCCGAAGCCAGTGCCCCCTCCTCGAAAGCACCTTCCAGAGTGCCCTCCAGTGTCTGCTCTAGCCCCTGACCAGAGTCGAGAGATGGCTCTAGCCCCAGACTGGAGTCAAGTCATGTCCCTTGAAGTATTGTCAACAGGAACAAATCTAGTCGGTCATGTCGGTCTTGTCTTGTCTGTTGGGGTCCCTCTGAAGCAGGCTGCTTCTCTTGTCATGGCCACGGAAGCCATTCCCAAGCCGCTTGCTTCTCCGGTTGCCTCGATGGAAGCGGTTCCTGAGTTCACCCCTGAAAGGGCCCCTGTCACCACGTTCAGCCCAAGGAGGGCTGTTGGTCTCATGTCCGGCCCAGTATGGACCTCAGATTCAGAGCCTAGCCCTGAGAGGGCTCCTGTTCCTGTGGATAGCCCTGAGAGGGCTCCTGTTCCCGAGGATAGCCCTGAGAGGGCTCCTGTTCCTGAGTTTAGCCCAAGGAGGGCTCCTATTCCTGTGGATAGCCCTGAGAGGGCTCCTGTTCCTGAGTTTAGCCCAAGGAGGGCTCCTGTTCCTGTGGAAATCCCGGAGAGGGCTCCTGTTCCTGAGAATAGCCCACGGAGGTCCTCCGAGCCTTTAATTTTCCCCAAGGAATTTTTTTTGGGTGGGGTTTATAGGGCTCCGGCTGGAGAGGTCGGGCCGAAGTATGAGGCCAAGGCCACGGAGGCCGCCCAGCCATGGCCTCCTGAACTGTCTGCACCGCCATGGCTTCCTGAGCTCCCTGCTCCGCCATGACTTCTGGAGCTCCCTGCTCCGTGCTCCGCCAAAGCCTGTCCTGAGGGATCTCCAAGGCGCTCACCCTCCCACCCCTTTGATGTTGTATGGCGCGAGGACGCGACTTCCGGAGGAGGGCGTCATGTCAGGCTTGTGTTGTGTTTTGTTCCTCATGTGCTCCCTGTGTCCCAGTGTTTATGCCCATATTTGGTTAGTTTCCTGTTCCTGTCCTGATTATGTTGATTTGAATCCAGTTGTGTTGTTTAATTA
>NW_015662583.1:1081239-1083959 GCF_001515625.1 Sinocyclocheilus rhinocerous | reverse complement strand
TGCTCCAGTGTCGGCTCCAGCCCCTGAGTCCGCTCCAGTGTCTGCTCTAGCCCCTGACCAGAGTCGAGAGATGGCTCTAGCCCCAGACCGGAGTCAAGTCATGTCCCTTGAAGTATTGTCAACAGGAACAAATCTAGTCGGTCATGTCGGTCTTGTCTTGTCTGTTGGGGTCCCTCTGAAGCAGGCTGCTTCTCTTGTCATGGCCACGGAAGCCATTCCCAAGCCGCTTGCTTCTCCGGTTGCCTCGATGGAAGCGGTTCCTGAGTTCACCCCTGAAAGGGCCCCTGTCACCACGTTCAGCCCAAGGAGGGCTGTTGGTCTCATGTCCGGCCCAGTATGGACCTCAGATTCAGAGCCTAGCCCTGAGAGGGCTCCTGTTCCTGAGTTTAGCCCAAGGAGGGCTCCTGTTCCTGTGGAAATCCCGGAGAGGGCTCCTGTTCCTGAGAATAGCCCACGGAGGTCCTCCGAGCCTTTAATTTTCCCCAAGGAATTTTTTTTGGGTGGGGTTTATAGGGCTCCGGCTGGAGAGGTCGGGCCGAAGTATGAGGCCAAGGCCACGGAGGCCGCCCAGCCATGGCCTCCTGAACTGTCTGCACCGCCATGGCTTCCTGAGCTCCCTGCTCCGCCATGACTTCTGGAGCTCCCTGCTCCGTGCTCCGCCAAAGCCTGTCCTGAGGGATCTCCAAGGCGCTCACCCTCCCACCCCTTTGATGTTGTATGGCGCGAGGACGCGACTTCCGGAGGAGGGCGTCATGTCAGGCTTGTGTTGTGTTTTGTTCCTCATGTGCTCCCTGTGTCCCAGTGTTTATGCCCATATTTGGTTAGTTTCCTGTTCCTGTCCTGATTATGTTGATTTGAATCCAGTTGTGTTGTTTAATTATCTCGTTTAGTTTGATTATTTAAGCCCTGTGTTTCCCTGAGTCTAGCGTCTGGTATTAACGTTGATGTTGTGTTCCTGTGTGTCTCTGCTTGTCCTGTGTTCCCTGGAGTTTTGAGTTTGGATTATTAAAAGACTGTTTATGTTAAGTTTATCCTCGTCTCCTCGTTCCTTCGTTTGCCACAGAGCTCAACCATGACAAAATGATCCCAGAAGACCCGCGACTGTTTCATAATCACATAATGAGCGTCTGTGTGTGTGATGTCATGGGAATCAATCTTAGTAATGCAAAAGAGATAAAGGACATCAAAAGTTTAAATGCATTAAACGAAAGCTTGTCCAGATCACATTTCACCCATAAAATCAAAAGGAAAATTTTGGGTTAGGGAAAATTAAGCCTATTTTTAGGACTATTTTCAGATTTTTGCATCGTGATGTTATTTTCATCATGATGTTTTCATTAAATTCTTGATACTAATGTATTTCTGTAAAATTTACTGCAATAAAATGTTTATTATTATTATTATTATTTTAATAAAGATAAAAGAGCACAACCAATACTAGATTGGTCAATTTAAATATTTCATTATTTTTCATTACTATTTTTGCTTTAATTGTCAATTTAATGTCATGAAAATAATGCATTAAATGAAAATGGAAAGTCTATTTTTGGGACTATTTTAGATGTTTTGCACTTCAGCAACTGAGAGTGGCAACTCTCAGAGAGCTAGAAAAATCCAAGCATAACACATAAAAATAACAATGATAAATAAATATATAATACTAAAATTATTACAATGTTTTATTGATATACATTTTATTTGTTTTATTTATATATGCATTTTAGCATAGTGCAGATTGAAATGTTTACTACTGCATATGCATATTTCATATAAATGTTCCAGTGTATACACTGTTAATCAATTTAAATATGAATACATTTATATGCACTTGCATATGCAAATAAACGTTCATGCTAGGTGACTAAAATGACACACTGGTATATCATCTATCATATAAAATTTGCAGTGTATACACTACATAGTGTGCAGTTAATTAAGCTACTATCCCATTTATACATTTGTCCCTCTTGAAATTAAAGGTCAAATCGAGAGAATTATATATATATATATATATATAAAGCAAATGGAGGATAGTTTTTTTTTTATTCTTATGCTTCTTATTAGCCATTGACTAATGACAGACATATTAATTAGTCATGTAACTCGAATTTAAATCGCATAAGTGAGTGATTTACTGTCACTGTAGAAGGTTGCGAGTGCACTAGTACTTGATTCAAACACATTCACAGACTCTGTGCTTTACTCTGTCCAGGTTTCACTCTCAGGTCACATTTACTCGTCTCCTGATCCAGCGAGACCACGTTCCCTGAAGCAGATGGTGAAGCTATGCAGAGATGAAAAATATCTCATTAGCTTCTGGAAATTAATGGATTTTGCTCTTTAGAGCCGAGCCTGGAATGAACCTGCGCAGGATTCAGGACGGCTCTGTGTTTAATCAAACCTCCATCGTGTCACACGCTCCCGAATGTCAGCATGACCTCATACTGCACCTCCATTACACCTAGACCATCGAACAAAGCATCAGGTGTGTCTGAGGGACACTGAGGGCATGATTTTATATATATATATATATATATATATATTAGTACTACATTATATTTTAATATTTGTATTCATAATATTGTATTATTTTAATATTAGAAATTATACCGGTATTACTTATAATATTTGTATTTTAGAATTTTAGAATATTCAGAATTTTATAACAATTTTATAACATTTTTATTATATATATATATATAGACAATGTTGAAGTACTA
>NW_015662583.1:1074784-1080892 GCF_001515625.1 Sinocyclocheilus rhinocerous | reverse complement strand
TATAGACAATGTTGAAGTACTAATAATAGAAACTAACTAATAATAAGAAGAAGAAGAAGAAGAAGAAGTTAAACAAGACAAAATATGAAACCTATTAATAAATAGTTTAATAAATATTTTATTATTATTTATTAACCTATTTATTAAACATTTCACCATATTGCTGTTGCTGCCAGGTAATTATCATAAATGCCACTTTCTAAAAGTGAAAACCACTTTGGTTATTATTATAGCTCCTCTCTTGGATAAACAATATAAACCATGCTATAAATCACCTTTTCATGGTAAATGTTCTTCATGGTCTATTGTGAAATATATTTCCCATAATCCCATCTGAACTCAGCGTTTTAGCTTTTGTCTGCTGCTACTGTTATGCTAACTAATCTCCATTTGTTTGTCAGACCACCGCAGTGACATGATGTTCTATTGCCACCAAAGCTGTGACCCTAATTCTATATTTTCACCCATTAAACCAGAATGTATTAAAATGCACAGGCGCTCGTTAATGAAATGCATATGAAGCAGTGGGTGCCGCTGCAGTGGTTTGCAGTGTTACTGTGAGATATCAGTGGGATTTTCTAATTAAGATACAGTCGTGACTGGATAACCGGGTTGTGATTAACCTTTCCTGCAGATTCGGAGCTAACTAGACAGAGCCATTCATCTAAGAGCTTCGTGTTTAAATGTGTATGCATTTTGTTTTGAGGATATGATGAAAATGTTACACTGTTTGAGAAATCCTGTGGAAAATGAGCTGCTGTTGTTTGTAGAAACGTATTCTGCCTTCAAGTCATGCTGGAATGATTGTGTTTACGCACATGAACGAAGCCACAGTATTGTAATTACTAGTGGGAAGCTGCACGTTATATAAACGAATCGTTCCACAAAAATGAATATTTTCTGAAAATGTACTCACTCTCAGGCCATTCCAGATGCAGATGAGTTTGTTTCTTCATCAGATTTGGAGAAATGTAGCATTGCATCACTTGCTCACTGCAAGTGAATGGGTGCCGTCAGAATGAGAGTCCAAACAGCTGATAAAAACATCACAATAATCCACAAGTAATCCACAGCACTCCAGTCCATCAGTTAACATCTGGAGAAGACAAAAACTGAGACAAATCCAGCATTAAGACGATTTTAACTAAAACACATAGAGTCCATAATCCATAATAACGCTTCCTCCAGTGAAAAAGTGCATCTGCTGTTGTCTCTCACATCAAAATCCAGCCACATATTAGTTTAGAGCTGTTTAAACGCTGCTTGATCTGTGCAGATTTCTCTCCTGATTCACACCAGAACACTTTTTCACTGGAGGAAGAGTTATTATGGATATGGACTCTATGTATTTTAGTTAAAAACGTCTTAATGCTGGATTTGTTTCAGCTTTTGTCTTCTCCAGATGTTAACTGATGGACTGGAGTGCTGTGGATTACTTGTGGATTATTGTGATGTTTTTATCAGCTGTTTGGACTCTCATTCTGACGGCACCCATTCACTGCAGAGCATCCATTGACACATAGAGTCCATAATCCATAATAACTCTTCCTCCAGTGAAAAAGTGTTCTGGTGTGAATCAGGAGAGAAATCTGCACAGATCAAGCAGCGTTTAAACAGCTCTAAACACATATGTGGCTGGATTTTGATGTGAGAGACAACAGCAGATGCACTTTTTCACTGGAGGAAGAGTTATTATGGATTATGGACTCAATGTATTTTAGTTAAAAACGTCTTAATGCTGGATTAGTTTCATCTTTTGTCTTCTCCAGATGTTAACTGATGGACTGGAGTGCTGTGGATTACTTGTGGATTATTGTGATGTTTTTATCAGCTGTTTGGACGCTCAATCTGACGGCACCCATTCACTTGCAGTGAGACAGTGATGCAATTTCTCCAAATCTGATGAAGAAACAAACTCATCCTAATCTCGGATGACCTGAATGTGAGCACATTTTCAGAAAGTTTTCATTTATGACTGAACTATTGCTTTAAAGCAGAGATCTTTAACCCTTTCCTGCAAAGTTTATTTCCAACCTGCTTCAGCACACCTGCCTGCGTATTTCCAAGTGATCTTGAAAAGCTTAATTATCTGGTTCGGGTGTGTTTGATTAGGGTTGGAGCTGAACTCTGCAGGACGGTGGGTCCACAGGAGCATGGCTGACATTGCTTTAAAGAATCATGGTGGAAGCTAATCAATACAGAGCGGAGAAAGAAGAAAGAAATCATCCAATGAATCAATTTTAGTCTGACCAAAATCACTCATCACATCATAATACTTGCGTCCCCTCAGGACATGACGGCAACAGCCTCCTTTTCAAAGGAAAACTAAAGCATTAGTTGGCTGGAAGCCAATGTGTTAATCTAAAATCAGAGCCTCGGCTCATTAATGAGGAGATCTGGGTGACGCATTCGCCTTGAAATGACAAACAGTTGTCACTGCTTTTGTTATTGCTGCGCATGATTGACAGCAAATGTAATTGCATTTGATTGAAAGCAGCTGTCACCTCCTGTCAGTCGTCATAAACAGCATAAGCAGATTCTTAATAAAGGTGGCATTCTAGTGTGTGGATGTTCAGACTAGTGCACTGCTTCATGCATACTGCGCCTTATAGACTATATAAAACATGAACTCACTTTTTTTGTGAGCGACATTTGGTTTTATTTTAGTGTCTTAGCTGTTGCAGTGCAATCAAAGCAGGAGACTATTGAAATAGCATACTACACGTATACAAATGAAACAAATGGGACAGTAGCTTATAATTTAGTGAATACTATATTATAAGGCTGGGCAATAAACAATATCATAACAATGATAAGCTATGGACATTTATACTCTATGGATTAATCTAACAGCAGAAATGAACAGGACTAATAAGTCTGCATGTTCTGTATGACGCTGTTTCATCTACAACACACTCAAATACACGTGACATTCACAATGTTTTTTTTTTTAACTTCTGCATCTCAATATATGAGGACATTTTATTTATTCATTTTATTTATTTATACATTTAATTTGAGAAAAACGATATGCCTTCATTTGATTGCCAAAAAAATGTAAATACACAACAGAATTTCTGAAAAAGTGCCCTATTATTATAAAATAATTGTATTGTAATAATAATATAATAATAATAATAATAATAATTGTAAATGTAATAATAATGATAAATGTTTTTTTGTGAATACAGATGATTTGACAGATTTTTTTGTTTTGTTTTTTGTTTTTTTCATAATTTTTTATTAAACCATTAAGATATAATCCAGAAAAAGTAAAATGGGAAGGGAAAAAACAACAACAACATAAATTTGGTAAAAAAAAAAAACGGAATTTCAGAAAAAAATGTTACATATTTCATAGGGCCTTAAAATACATATTTTAAAAGTAATTAAATTATATAAGTTCCATGTTTGCAATGAATTACTCGTGACTTCGCTCTCGGATCCATCGGTTGTTGTTGGTCAGGGAATGGTGGAACCGCCTGAGACAGAAAAAGAGAGATGAAATAAGAAACTGAGACACACATACAGATACGTCACATCATTTTGAAGGCACAGGAGTGAATGCTAGCGCAGGCTGGACAGTGAGCTCAGAGCGTCCTGAATGCAGCTGACCTACGTAATACCTCTCATCTGATGTCCTGAGCTCAGGGTCATGATGCTCCTTGCACAGATGCGATTGTGCAGCCACTGAACACTGCATATTAACAGAACCTGTGTGTGGTGTTTCTAATACTCCTTCAGACTCAAGTAGAGCTGGCAAACAAGAACGGACTCTTATTTAGTAGAAAGCATGATCTTCATGATGTTTGGTGCGGTTAATGGTTCCTAAATGTCTGAATTCTTCCACCAGTTTGGACAAAACACCATTTTAAAATATGTCAGTATAGTTTTATTTAGGGCTGCACAATTTTTTTTGTATAAAATGTTCTAATAAAAAAAAATCACAATTTAACATGATTTTAAAAAAAAATTTGTTAAAAAAAAAAAAAAAAAACGGAATTTCAGAAAAGAATTTAACATATTTCATAGGGCCTTAAAATACATATTTTAAAAGTAATTAAATTATATGAGTTCCATGTTTGCAATGAATTATACATGCTTTTTGATTATTAAAATGTTATTGAACTATTAAAACAAAAGTCCAGAAAAATTTAAACGAAAAAAAGAATGGAACCTGAAAATAAATAAATAAAACAAAATTTTGGAAAAAATAGAACAGATTTCATACGGCCCTAAAAAATATAATTTTTGTTAAAATTTTAATACACTGTTGTTAAATTTTAAGTTTCATAATTGCAAATAATTATACATGCTTTTTGATTACCAACATTTTATTTAACTTTTAAAACAGAGTCAAGAAAAATTCAAACAGAAATAAACAGAATCCAGAAAAAAATGGAATATGGAAAAAAAATAAAACGGAATTTGGGGAAAAAAATCTAACTAATTTCTAGTATGCACCCTTTAGGGGTAAATAAGATACAAAAGTGTTCCTTTTGAAAAGACGATGCCCCAGTGACAGCTTGTGTACCTTTTCCTGAGATTGAAGGAATAAACACTGCAAGCCTTCAATTTACACTCGTTTACACTGATGGTTGGGTTGTGATATGATATTTACACCGCTCAGCTGAAAGTACAAAGAAATTGGACATGTATTTATGTACTTCAGGACCCCAGAGAATCGAGCTCAGAGGCTTTTAATGATGTTTTTCTCACCAGCGATGTGAGAGAGTGACAGATCGAGTCATGCCGGGGTTTATCAGCAAGGGTCAAGTGGAGTTTTTCCTCAGGGAATGTTTTTCCTCCTATGATTTTTTTAACCACAGCAGAAAAACAATACGGATCCGGATCACAGATGGGGACGCGTCTGCGTGATGAACACAACGCTGAGAGCACATCACTCCTGCTGGAACGAAAGCCAAGTCAAGCATTACTACCGCGATCACTCAACAAACCCCACACGTCCTGCAGCGTTTGTCCTCAAATCATGCGTCTTGTTGAGTTCAGAAAAATTACAAAAAGAATCTAAAAGCTGTTTGAAGGAGATTCCATATGAATTTACTATGCTTTTACTGTAGTAAAACTAACTATGGCAACTAACTGTAACCATGTAACTCTACTAACTGTAACAACCACATAGCAACAGCATAGCAACGCTACTGTGAACACCCTAGCGACAGAAGAGCAATGCTCCAGTAACCAGGGCTGGACGATATTCCAGACTAAATCTGAAGCTGCGTCCCAAATCGCGTACTTATGCTCTATTCTATGATGTTTTGTAGTATAAACAGTGTGAGTAGTGCGTTCACACTGAAAATTCCAGAAAGAAAAAGTGTACTTTAAACACCCGGATGATGCACTTAAATAACCGGAAAAACTAAGTGTGGAATGTTGGACACTTCATGCACTCAACTGTCGTTTAATTATGTAGCAAAGGGGGAGGGGCTATCAGACTCCGATGCTGAGTGGCAAAATAACCTTATATAATTCATACACTACATGCTTGAGTACATAGTGCATATGAGTGCATAGTTTATAGTGCGTCATTTGGGATGCAGCTTACTTCATATGCACACTTCAGGCCGCTACATATAGAATGCTGCATCAAACAAATCTGTAAGGGCAAAAATTTGAATAATTAATCATCTCCATGGCGGATTTAAAGTGATCAAGGGTTCAGGACGTTCCGATTCAGCCCATTTCAAAGGTTTCGCCAGCAGTGGGCACTCATGCAACGTAATCAATGACGTACATCCGAGTAAACGAGACGGAGGGAAGTTAGCGAGTGAACGGCATGAAAAATTGAACTGGAATGCTGCTCGGGAATACGGAGCGCAGATCGGGAATCATTTGATTCAGATCGGGACTCCGGAGCGAGTATCGAGAATCTTTTGATTCAGATCGGGACTCCGGAGCAGGTTCGTGAATCTTTTGATTCAGATCGGGACTTCGGAGCAGGTTCGTGAATCTTTTGATTCAGATCGGGACTCCGGAGCAGGTTCGTGAATCTTTTGATTCAGATCGGGACTCCGGAGCAGGTTCGTGAATCTTTTGATTCAGATCGGGACTCCGGAGCAGGTTCGTGAATCTTTTGATTCAGATCGG
>NW_015662583.1:1044554-1065670 GCF_001515625.1 Sinocyclocheilus rhinocerous | reverse complement strand
GAGTGGCAAAATAACCTTATATAATTCATACACTACATGCTTGAGTACATAGTGCATATGAGTGCATAGTTTATAGTGCGTCATTTGGGATGCAGCTTACTTCATATGCACACTTCAGGCCGCTACATATAGAATGCTGCATCAAACAAATCTGTAAGGGCAAAAATTTGAATAATTAATCATCTCCATGGCGGATTTAAAGTGATCAAGGGTTCAGGACGTTCCGATTCAGCCCATTTCAAAGGTTTCGCCAGCAGTGGGCACTCATGCAACGTAATCAATGACGTACATCCGAGTAAACGAGACGGAGGGAAGTTAGCGAGTGAACGGCATGAAAAATTGAACTGGAATGCTGCTCGGGAATACGGAGCGCAGATCGGGAATCATTTGATTCAGATCGGGACTCCGGAGCGAGTATCGAGAATCTTTTGATTCAGATCGGGACTCCGGAGCAGGTTCGTGAATCTTTTGATTCAGATCGGGACTTCGGAGCAGGTTCGTGAATCTTTTGATTCAGATCGGGACTCCGGAGCGAGTATCGAGAATCTTTTGATTCAGATCGGAACTTCGGAGCTGGTTAGTGAATCTTTTGATTCAGATCGGGACTTTGGAGCGAGTATCGAGAATCTTTTTTTCTGGTTTCTTTTATTTTATTAAACATTACAAAACATCAAACCATAAGGCAGTACAGTTATAAAAACAAAACAAAAAAGAATACACAAATGCAAATACAAAACCATGATTTTATTATAGTAGAAGTGTAGTAACCAAGGTTTTTTCTTCTTCTTTTTTTAACTATGGTTAGTGTAGCAAAAACCGTAGTTTCCAAAGTCAGACATCGCTTGTTATGATTTTAAAGGGTGTAGAATTTAGTAGAGACGATATAGTGACTACTAAATTGTCCCTAGCAATCATTTTGATCAAACAATTAAATGTCTGTTGTCTGCTGTTATGTCCGCACCAATGCCGCAATAAAACCTACAGCCTTTCAATAAGGTGCTAAACAACAGAAATTGTATACTGGCTAACTCTCTCTCTCTCTCTATATATATATATATATATATTTATATATATATATATTCGTATATACACACAGTAACATGTAAAATTTGAGTTATTGCTTAAATCTACCACGAGAACAACTCCTCCATCATGTTGTTTAAAATTCAGTATGAGTGAATGACATACAGTTTTTATTCATATTCTCATTCTCAATGCAACGCAAACAATATCGAGTGAATGACCTGCAATAACCACTAAAGTTTAAATCTTGCATGGCCTAAACTTTAAAATCCCAGTGCAAGCGCAGGAACACGTGTTAATGAATCAGTGTCATACTTATTTCAGTCCCTGCTGGGCTCATTATGCTGATGTGTTTGTCTTTCTCTGCACTCATTTACTGTTATTGATTTGTTCCTACGCTTTCAACCTCTTTTCCAATATCAGTTAGTAAGCAGCGCCTATTAAGCCAGAGTCTTTACAATGAGAAACTCCCCGTGGTTTTGGCGAGCGGCCATGTGCGCTACATATGGGAATAAAACCAATGCGCACACAACGTGGGTGCTTGCGATAATAAACTAGACTGAATGCAAACTTCATTTCGTTTCACGAGCTTTACGCACTCCTTCTTCTCACAACAAAAAGAGGCAAAAGAATTGAAAGAGACGTATTAATTTGGGCCTCCTGCCGTGAAACTGACAACAGCCACACATGAAAGACTTCTCCCGTCTCTGTCATCATTACTCCGTCATTGAGACGTTTTTGCCTGTGTTATTACTCTCTGATATAGTTTGCAGCCATTCAGCGGGATCTTGAACAAAAGGTAGAGCAGCACAAGCTCTTTTGTAATTCTTCTCCATATTTTCAGACAGAGACCTTCTTCCGGCCTTTATTTTGTTCAGAGCATAAAAAAATAAATCACAAATGAATCAATATCAACTGGAGTATTGTGTTTTATCACATTAGACTCTTAGGCGTTGCATTTTCACTGACCCAGTAGACCAGATTTTAACGAGCTTACTTGATTCATTTACTTTTAATATAAAAATTAATTTAGGGCGATACAATACAGGTGAATATAAATATCACCATTCTTCCCCATTAAGAATCGCAAACTTTTTTTGAATTGTGAGTTTTATGAAATGTTATGTTTAAATATGCACTAATTTGCATGTTTCCAGAAAATAGATCTGAACTTTCTAAAAGTTTTCTTATATTTTGTTGACATATCAGAGTTCAGGGTTTTCCAAAGGGGATTTTAGATTTCTCTTTTCATCATTCCATAAATAAGAAAATACTGTCAACAGACAGAAAAAAAAAACTTTTCAGCTATTTTTAGCAATAAAATGTTAAATAAAAAACTGTGAATTATATATGAACAAACCCCTCAGTAAAAACATTCAGAATATAGAGAGTAATAAAACTGTAAGTTTTGCTGTATGTAAGTGCTGCTGAATGTATAGAAACTGAAATCTACAGATGCGAACAGACAAAGTGCAATAAAACAAACACTTAAATGTGTATAGGGCGATACAATACAGGTGAATATAAATATCACCATTCTTCCCCATTAAGAATCGCAAACTTTTTTTGAATTGTGAGTTTTATGAAATGTTATGTTTAAATATGCACTAATTTGCATGTTTCCAGAAAATAGATCTGAACTTTCTAAAAGTTTTCTTATATTTTGTTGACATATCAGAGTTCAGGGTTTTCCAAAGGGGATTTTAGATTTCTCTTTTCATCATTCCATAAATAAGAAAATTCTGTCAACAGACAGAAAAAAAAAACTTTTCAGCTATTTTTAGCAATAAAATGTTAAATAAAAGACTGTGAATTATATTTGAACAAACCCCTCAGTAAAAACATTCAGAATATAGAGAGTAATAAAACTGTAAGTTTTGCTGTATGTAAGTGCTGCTGAATGTATAGAAACTGAAATCTACAGATGCGAACAGACAAAGTGCAATAAAACAAACACTTAAATGTGTATTTTTGATGTTTTCTTTCCACTAGTCTGAACATTGGTTCAAAATTCTTGTTTGATTTTGTTGACAAGTTAGAGTTAAAGGTTTTTACAGAAGGGAGATTAGATTTACATTTTTATTTACATTTACATTTACATTAAATCGTTTAACAGATGCTTTTATCCAAAGCGACTTACAAATGAGGAGTACAAAAGAAGCAATCAGACCAACAAGAGAGCAACAGTATACAAGTGATGTGACAAGTTTCAGTTACTCTAGCAGAGTACACACAGCAAGTTTTTTTAAATAAATTAGAAAAAACGAATAGAATAGAATAGAATAGAATAGAATAGAATAGGTAAGTGCTAGTATTAATTGGTCAGGTGCTGGAGAATGTGCGCACTGTGCTCAGGCGCTGCCGCCGTCAAAATGAAAGTCCCACCTTGAACGCATTGGCCAAACAGGAAAACTTATCGGCCGATGCCGATATTTAAAAAATGCCAAATATCGGCCGATATATCGGCCTTGGCGATATATCGGTCGACCACTAACAAATAGACAAAACATTCAAACACTTTTTTTAGTGTTTATTTAATTGCACTTTCTTTCCACTAATCTGAAACACATTATGAAAAGCCAAACAGCCCAAAATCTTAAAATTGCCCAATGCATGAAAGAAACTTTTGGCTGTAGTGTCTCGCCTTAACAGACATGCTTACAATAAGAAAAAAAAGCTAACAAAAAAAATTTATTGAATAAAGCTTTCTGGCTTTGAATAAAGCCAGAATTCATCATTCTTGTTTGTTTCTGTTGACACAGAGTTCAAGGTTTTACTGAGGGGATTTTGGATTTCTCTTTTTATCGCTCCAAAAATCAGAAAATACTATCTACAGACAGAAATGCATTTTCACCATGTTTTGGGGAACAAACTGTTGTATAAATCAGTGTGAATGATATTTGAACAAACCCCTCAGTAAAAACATTCAGAATATAGAGAGTAATAAAACTGTAAGTTTTGCTGTATGTAAGTGCTGCTGAATGTATAGAAACTGAAATCTACAGATGCGAACAGACAAAGTGCAATAAAACAAACACTTAAATGTGTATTTTTGATGTTTTCTTTCCACTAGTCTGAACATTGGTTCAAAATTCTTGTTTGATTTTGTTGACAAGTTAGAGTTAAAGGTTTTTACAGAAGGGAGATTAGATTTACATTTTTATTTACATTTACATTTACATTAAATCGTTTAACAGATGCTTTTATCCAAAGCGACTTACAAATGAGGAGTACAAAAGAAGCAATCAGACCAACAAGAGAGCAACAGTATACAAGTGATGTGACAAGTCTCAGTTACTCTAGCACAGTACACACAGCAAGTTTTTTTAAATAAATTTGAAAAATAGAATAGAATAGAATAGAATAGAATAGAATAAGTGCTAGTATTAATTGGTCAGGTGCTGGCGAAAAAAAATGTGTTTTTAGACGTTTTTTTGAAAATGGCTAAAGACTCAGCTGCTCGGACTGAGATAGGCAGGTTGTTCCACCAGCTGGGTACAGTGCTGGAAAAGGTCTGTGAGAGTAATTTTGTGCTTCTTTGGGATGGCACCACGAAGCGTCGTTCACATGCAGAACGCAAGCTTAGATGGCATATAAATCTGAACTAGCGAGTTTAGGTATATTGGAGAAGAGCCAGTAGTTGTCTTGTAGGCAAACATCAGTGCCTTGAATTTGATCCGAGCAGCTATTGGCAGCCAGTGCAAGCTGATGAAGAGAGGTGAATGGCTAAAGACTCAGCTGCTTGGACTGAGATGGGCAGGTCGTTCCACCAGCTAGGTACAGTCCAGGAAAAGGTCAGTGAGAGTGATTTTGTGCCTCTTTGGGATGGCACCACGAGGAGTCGTTCACTTGCAGAACGCAAGCTTCTAGATGGCATATAAGTCTGAACTAGCGATACTAGGTATATTGGAGAAGAGCCAGTAGTTGTCTTGTAGGCAAACATCAGTGCCTTGAATTTGATCCGAGCAGCTATTGGCAGCCAGTGCAAGCTGATGAAGAGAGGTGTGACGTGGGCTTTCTTCGGCTCATTAAAGACTCTCGCTGCTGCATTCTGGATCAGTGGCAGAGGCTTGATAGTACATGCCGCAAGGCCCGCCAAGAGCGCATTGCAATAGTCCAGTCTGGAGAGAACAAGAGCTTGGACAAGGAGTTGTGCGGCCTGCTCTGATAGGAAGGGTCTAATCTTCCTAATGTTGTATAAGGCAAATCTGCAAGACCGGGCCGTTGTAGCAATATGGTCTGTGAAGCTTAACTGATCATCCATCACAACTCCAAGGTTCCTGGCTGTCCTGGAAGGAGTTATGGTTGATGAACCTAGCTGTATAGAGCAGTTGTGATGAAGTACTGTGTTGGCTGAGACCGCGAGCAGTTCTTTCTTCGCAAGGTTGAGTTGAAGGTGATGGACCTTCATACAGAAATATCTCTCAGTCAGGCTGCAATGTGAACAGCTACCGTCGGATCATCTGGTTTGAATGAGAAGTAGAGTTGAGTGTCATCAGCATAGCAGTGATAGGAAAAGCCATGTTTCTGAATGATAGATCCTAATGATGACATGGAGAAGAGAAGTGGTCCAAACACTGAGCCCTGAGGAACCCCGGTAGCAAGACGTTGTGATTTAGAAACCTCACCCCTAGATTTAGATTTAGATTTCTATTTTTATCACTCCATAAATCAGAAAATACTGCCAACAGATGGGAAAAAAAACCTAAGCTATATTTTTAGGAATAAAATGTTATAAAAATGACTGTGAATGTTATATGAACAAACCCCTCAGTAAAAACATTCAAAATATAGACAGGAATAAAACGGTAAGTTTTTGTGTGTCTCACCTTAATAGACTAACCTTAATAGACCTTAATATGTACTACAAACTATTAATTCAGATCAGGTTAGTGACTTAAATGGATAGTTGACTCAGAAGTTTACATTCTGTCATCATTTACTCCTCATGTCATTTAAACCTGTATATATCTGTCTTCTGTGAAACAAAAGAAGATATTTTGAGGGTTCAAAACAGTATTGGACCCAACTGAAAACACTGAAACATTTCTTAAAACCACTACTTTTGTGTTTCACAGGGAAAAAAGAGAGTTTTTTCTTTCTAAACAAAAACTAACCAAGCAGATCATATGAAGAAAGTTTGCAGCAAACAGACACTGTGTGGAAAGTTATAAATGTTTATAGTCCCCTAGATCCATCTGAAATTTGATTATGAGATTCTCACAGGCTCGCTGGCTGAATATTAGATTTCTAGAAAAGTCAATAGAGGGCCTCGTCATTAAAGTGAATAAATATTCCCACCCCTCAAAGCGATCTCAAATCCTGCATTTCTCAAAAGCTTTTCTGAGTTTTTTCTTTATTATCGACAGGATAATGTTGACACACACTATTTTGCCTTGTGGCTTTTTATATGAAACTGAATGTGTGTGAACAGAGAAACTCGCCAATAACTCAATAGCTGAATGACTTTATTAGACAAGATTACTTCAGCTCGCTGTCTGCGGTTGGAGGCCGGCATCTCTGTAGCCGCACTACATTAATTTTATATTTGATTGATCTCTGTATATTTCCGCTATGGTGGAATACAGCTTGATACTGCTAACCACAAACCAGCTTTTTTTGGAGCTTTTTAAAAATTATTTTTAACAACAGTTGCCACAGTTACATTTACACACTGTAAACACTTTTCAAAGTTATACATAAAGATTATTGGAGAACATTTTGCAAGAAAATATTTCAGTTTTTTACTTAAAAAAAAATCATGTTTAATTCAATGCATTACTTGCCATTTCTTTATAATTATTTGTAAATTTTACTAGAAATTTAGTTTAGCAAGTGAAAACTGTTTCAAAGTAAATCATACACGGAGAAAAAAAAAACTTTTAGTCAACTTTTAACAAATTTACATTGAACAATTTTCACATAGAAAATCCTAGTAGGTTTCACAAATAATTACAAAAAGAAACACATTGAATTCAATGTGAATTTGGGTATAAAAACTGAAGTACTATATTCTTGTAAAATGTACGCCATGCAATAATCTATTTACAACTTATATATTTTTTTAAATAATTACAAAAATATATTTTACAGTGCAAAAGTACACAAATAAATTGGTGTAGAAACAATTCACTCTGAAATTGCTTGTAAATTTCACAATTAACTTTAAAGAAATGGCAAGTAACAATGAATTAAACATTACATTTTTAAGTAGAAAGACTGAAATTGTATTTTCTTGCAAAACATACAAATACTTGTTTTATATACAACTTTGAAAAATAAATTTTTACAGTGCATTAATACACTAAAAAAAATGTGGTGTAGATACAATTTTCTCCCAGAAATTGCTAGTAAATTTCACAAGTAATCGCAAAGAAATGGCATTGAATTAAATGTGAAAATGTTAAGTAGAAAAACTAAAATGAGTATTTTCTTGTAAAATGTATTCCAGTAATCTTTATTTACAACTTCCAAAAAACATTTTTTCAGTGCATTTACACATTTGTCAAACATTGCGTTTAATGTATATACATTTTACCCGTTTATGCATTCAGAACATGCATTAATGGAAACTCACAGCTCTCCATATTGACCATTATTCTGGCTAATCTATCAGTCTGTCGCCCTTAAAATGTAGCAGTGACTGTTGTGCAGGGTCTTGCTCTTCAGTCGCATCTGCAGAGATGTTTGCCTTGAATTTCTGCCGCTCTGTGCATCTTAATTATCTGTATTATTCTCACAGCGGTGGCACAAACCCGTGACGCCCAGGGATCTGATTGGTATTTCTGTAAGGTTTTTAGAAGCTCTGGAGACAATTTACTTCCCCTCCTCAAGTTAATTCATTTATTTATGTGTGGCGAATGAAGATTTAGCATTGTTAGTTACACAAACACAATGACATCTCAGGGAGATTAAAGCATCCCATCCACCGCCGCACATGCAGTGAATTAATTAGCTGGTTAGGAACAGAACGATCCCTTAGAGTAGAAAACACCGAACAAACCAGCACATCTACACTGACCTGATCACAGCCAGTGTTCACACACACACACACACACACACACACATTCCTGAAGTGCAAACAAGCAACAGAAACATTCTCAGAGAATGCATGCATTAATACAATGTACTGTATATACCGGATTACCAGATATGCAATGCAAGTTGCATTGAATAAAAACATCTGCCAAATGCATAATATTCATAATAAAAAAATGAAAGAAAAGCATTTGTTACCCAATTTAAAGGGTTAGTTCACCCAAAAATGATCATGCATCGATTCGCTACAGGAGGCCTTTGTTCACCCCCCGGAGCCGTGTGAGACACTTTTTTTTATGGATGGCCGCTTTTTATTTAGCTTCTTTTGGACTGATGCATGCAACACCCGCTGAGTGGCATTAAACAGCTTGAAAGATCAAAGACAATTTTTAATATAACTCCGACTGGATTCGTCTGAAAAAAGAAAGTCATATACACCTAGGATGACTTGAGGGTGAGTAATTTATGGGCTAATTTTCATTTTTGGGTGAACTAACCCTTTAAAAAGTATTAATTTCTTCTCAAAAAATATCTTTCTGAATAGTACTATAATTGTCCAGTAACTTCACTAAAATTGAATTACAAAACATAAGAACCTCCCAGGAAGAACTAGATGAGAAACTGAAGACAACTGGAGGAGCATCTGAGGATTCAATAAGTGTTTTTGGACTGATGCATGCAACACCCGCTGAGTGGCATTAAACAGCTTGAAAGATCAAAGACAATTTTTAATATAACTCCGACTGGATTCGTCTGAAAAAAGAAAGTCATATACACCTAGGATGACTTGAGAGTGAGTAATTTATGGGCTAATTTTCATTTTTGGGTGAACTAACCCTTTAAGACATCTTTAGCAGCTGGATTAACTTAACTCAAATAATGAGTTAAGAAAGACATGGCCTATTTCTGAAGTATTGGTGTACTACAGTGTGCTGCAGTATTATTTTAGTACAACTTATATACTATGATAGTATTATTAATATCAATATTTTGAATATGAAAAATTATTCAATATTGAATATTATATAAATGAATATTCAATAATAAAAAAAACATTATTTTATATTTTTGGTTTTCATTTTAATATAATTGTATTATGCACTTTTTTCTTTTTTTTTTCTTTTTTTTCACTATTTAGGTTTAAATTATTTTTATTTCAGTTTTAGTTCAAGTTTTAGTTTTTTAGTTTATTTTATTTCCATCTAGCAATTTTATCTAGTTTCTACTTTTCTAATTTTCATTTAGCTGAAGTTTTCCTTAAATGCTTTAGTTTTAGTTTATAGCTTTAGTTTTAGTTAATGATAAACCTGGTATGCTGTTGACTATTTTTTTTTTTTATAATATGTGAAAAAGTGCACATTATGCAAAAAAAAAAAAGTTTCAAATAAGTAAATATTGACCTTTTGTTACAAGGAGAATGATAATAATTAATGAATACATTCAATAAAAAAAGAGAGAGAGAGTAAAATCAAGTGACAAGTATATTTGCAGATACACACCAGGGTTATAGTTAACTAAACATTTGTGTTACTTAAAATAAATTCGATGTACTAAAATAACTAAAGCTAAACTGAAATTTTAAAAATAATTAACAAACACTAAATTAAAAATAATAAAAAATTATTAAGACTAATAATAAAAACAAAATGACTAAAACTTCAAATGAAAACAGAAAATATAAAAAAATAAAAGCAAATTCATAACTATAACAGTATCTTGATACTAAAATAACACTGATGTAAACTCTACACAACAGACATGACTATGCTTATTTCAGTCAAAAATCACATCTTAACAGGGCTAATTCAAAACAAGCCACATTTTCAGTATAAATCCCCCTGCAAACTGCAAATGATGACAGTAAACTCTCAGTAAATGATGGCATGTTGACAACCTGCTCCTGAATAAGCTCAGCTGTGGCATTTCCAGTCTGGAAAATGGACTGTAAGTGCAAATTTGTCTTGCCACTACAGATGGTGATGGACTCTCGTGTTACACTGAAAGGCGTGATAACAGCATGTAAAACTCACAGCTGAAAATCAAACACTGCCAAGAGAAGCTATCGAGGCTGATGAAGCCACAGAGAGACAATCTAAGAGCAGGTATTTCAGCGGTTGCCAGAAAATGCATCAAGTCATTGAAAAAAATAAAAAATAAAGAGAAGATGCAGCATCCAAATCCATCCACTTCTGAGATAATGTATGTGTTTGAGCGCCGGCTTGTATCTTAGCAAGTGTACTGTCTATTTAAAGGCTTTGCACTTCTCCCAACGGTGCCGACTTGCACTTTTCCAGCCGTCAGTCAAGTCTTAATGATCATGTTTGTGGGATGAACGCACACGAACGCTTTTCCTATTTGGAGGCGTGTCAAATAAAGAAACATGAAGAAGCAAATTGGTCAAAATTGTAAACATATTTAATAAATAAACACGCAGGATGTGGAGCTGTTGATGAGGGACGGTCTTTTTCTTCTTTTTTCTTCACTATTACTGATATAAATATAAACTTTAAAGAAGTAGTTCACTCGAAAATGGTCATCCGAGATCAGGATGAGTTTGTTTCTTCATCAGATTTGGAGAAATTGCATCAGTGTCTCACTGCAAGTGAATGGGTGCCGTCAGAATGAGAGTCCAAACAGCTGATAAAAACATCACAATAATCCACAAGTAATCCACAGCACTCCAGTCCATCAGTTAACATCTGGAGAAGACAAAAGCAGCTGAAACAAATCCAGCATTAAGACGCTTTTAACTAAAACACATAGAGTCCATAATCCATAATAACGCTTCCTCCAGTGAAAAAGTGCATCTCCTGTTGTCTCTCACATCAAAATCCAGCCACATATTTGTTTAGAGCTGTTTAAACGCTGCTTGATCTGTGCAGATTTCTCTCCTGATTCAGACCAGAACACTTTTTCACTGGAGGAAGAGTTATTATGGATTACGGACTCGTATTTTAGCAGGAAGCAATGGTTTACAGTTAAAAACACCTTAGACCTGGTTTCACAGACAGAGCTTAGACTAAGCCAGGATTAAGCACTAGTTTAATTAGTTTATCAGCTGTTTGGACTCTCGTTCTGACGGCACCCATTCACTTGCAGTGTGACAGTGATGCAATTTCTCCAAATCTGATGAAGAAACAAACTCATCCTGATCTCGGACGGCCTGAGAGTGAGCACATTTTCAGCACATTTTCATTTTTGGGTGAACTACTCCTTTAAAAAAATACACTCATTGCCAATAAAAAACATAGTTAGAATTTATATCCATAATTTCATGTATATCCACTAAGATGCAGTGTTGGGGAAAGTTACTTTTAAAAGTAATGCATTACAATATTGCGTTACTCCCTAAAAAAGTAACTAATTACGTTATTTAGTTACTTTTTATGGAAAGTAGTGCATTACGTTACTTTTGCGTTACTTTTTAAATATGAGCAGGGCTTGATTGTTTTTAATATAAAGTTGTCGCGCATTAGCATTTCCTCCACCGGCCTCGCTCCGTTCCCACGGCTCTCGGCCCCCGCCCCTCTCGTCACACTGGTGTTACTTTTTTGAAAAAGTAACACAGATATTTTCTTGTAAATTACAAAGTAATGCGATACTTTACTAGTTACTTGAAAAAAAGTAATCTGATTACGTAACTCGCGTTACTTGTAATGAGTTACCCCCAACACTGCTAAGATGCCAATGAAACTCATTTGCAAGGCTATTACACTGATAAACCGCTGCTTTACCTGCTGCCAATTAAAAAAAATGTCCTCACTCGCTTTGTGACCCTTAAAACACTCAAGCTCACAATACAAAAATGTCATTTTATTTAAGATTAGCCGGATCGCGGCTTTACATGAAACGCAGATGATTTGCAGCCTGACAAATGAAGTGAGAAAAACATCAGGTGTTGTTGACTCATTTTTCACTTTATAATGAACTAGAACATCAGGGAGGAAACACATTGAGCTTCAGCCAGAGTAATGGCGTCAGCCAGCAGCTTTCCGACGTTGTGTCGCGCAGATTCAGTGAAACACCTCCAGCTTCATTCCTGCTGAATAATTCATGCATTCATGAACCCTTCGTTAATTGGAAAGTAAATGAATTCCAATGTTTCCATACATGAATAATGTGAACGATTAGTCTGTCTGAATCATTTAGCGGCATCTCTTAAGAAACCTGGTAGGCATCTTTACCTGACGCTCGCTGTGCATTTAAGATGCTTTCACTCTAGAGCTTCTGGTGAAGAGCCACGTTTGCATCAGAGTTTGTTTGTGTGAAAATCTCTTTAGTATTCACACAGCCGCTCACTTCCATATAATGAAAGCAAAGGGGCCTGAAGCTGTTAAGCTCCAAAATAATACAGAATTCTGGATCTAAAATATAGAATTAATAACTTAATAAATAATTAACTCAATAACTAACTAAATAAACTAATAAAGAATAGTTACTTATCAAATAAATAAATAATTGTGTAACTTGTATAAACAACTAATTTAGTTCCTTATTAAATAAATAAAATAGTTACTTATAGAAATAACTAATTTAGTTACTTATTAAATGAATAAACTAGTTACTTATAGAAACAACTAATTTAGTTACTTATTAAATAAATAAAATAGTTACTTATAGAAATAAATAATTTATTTAGTTATTAAATAAATAAAATAGTTACTTATAGAAATAACTAATTTAGTTACTTATTAAATGAATAAAATAGTTGTTTATATAAATAACTAATTTATTTACTTATTAAATAGATAAAATAATTTAGTTACTTGTTAAATAATTAAATAATGTAGCAGCTTATTAAGTAAATGATGTAGTTACTTATTATATATATACTGTATATAACAAATCTGTGTGACTTCTAATTTTTCCAAAATGTGTAAAATCGGTTTTCTTAAAATCTCTTTAGTATTCACATATATAGCCGCTCTTTTCTCTGTAATGAAAGCAAAGTGGGCTGAGCTGCTTTATACATATATAGGCCTATATACTGTACATACGTAAAAAAAAAAATAAAAAAAAATATTCCATCTCTGAAATATGCTGCTTTGTTTGAGGAACAGACTGAAATTTAAGTGAAATTTTGGAACTCATAACAACTTTCAGCTATGTTGCGAATGTTATGGAATGTTATGAAATACAATGTTGCGAATGTTATGGAATGTTATGAAATACAATGTTGCGAATGTTATGGAATGTTATGAAATACAACGTTGCGAATGTTATGGAATGTTATGAAATACAACGTTGCGAATGTTATGGAATGTTATGAAATACAACGTTGCGAATGTTATGGAATGTTATGAAATACAACGTTGCGAATGTTATGGAATGTTATTAAATACAACGAATGTCATGGAATGTTATGAAATACAACGTTGCGAATGTCATGGAATGTTATGAAATACAACAATGCGAATGTTATGGAATGTTATGAAATACAATGTTGCGAATGTTATGGAATGCATGTTATGATATAATGAATTCATGGTGCTTTTATGTCCTTTTTGAAGCGTGAAAGCTTCAGTTCCTGTTCAAAAGAGCAGCCAGATCATCTCCTGGATGAGAAAATCAGAACAGAAAATTTAAAAACAAGGTTTTTCATAAAATGACTCTATAATTTTGACTGCAGAGGCCGTGAGCAACACTGCAATAGGAACGTCACTGCTTGTGGGAATTTGGCTCTCGTCCTCGCTCTTAATCGGATTTGCAGTTTTACATTTATGCATTTGGCAGATGCTTTATCCAAAGTGACTTACAGTGTGTTCCAGCTGTGCATTTTCCATTAAGTGTTCAATCTGTGATGATCCTAGCGTTTCTAGTGTCATGCTCTACCTGATGAGCTAACAAGAGTCAAGGATGAAAACCTGAAACCTGGACGGAAAACTAGACTATACGTGTATTCTCACTGCTTCTAAAGTCAGTAAAACACATTGTGTACCGCAAACGCTGTGGCTCTTTTGATAAATAGCTTGCGATTTTCCTCATTTATAAGTCTCTTTGGGTAAAAGAGTCCGCTGAATGAATAAATGTAAATGTTATGATAAAGACGACGCTTGGGAGTTTGTTGTCTTACGGCAATTTTTAAATGCAGAAGCTTAAACATATTAGACAACGAAGAGCTATTTTTGGCAATAAATAACACTTTTTTTTTTTAATGTCTCTCAAATTCAAGTGTTTTATATTGTTGTTTTTTTACACAAATATCAAGACTCATTCATGCATTATCAATAATCTGACCTTTTGCTATGTGTGCAAAAAAAAAAATCAGTTAAAAATAAAAAAGTAAATAACCAAATAAGATGAAGCACAACGCATCTCTAAAGAATATATATAGTTTTACTTTTAGTTGATTAAAAAAATCTAATTAAACTAAATGAACATGAGAAATGTTGCCTTGGCAACTAGCCGAAATAAAAAGTATTTTATAGTTTACTTCAGTTTATTTATTTATTTTCCAAGTAAAAAAAAAAAAATTCTTTATGGTTTTAATTTTAGCTTTATTTTTAGTTAAGTAGGAATCCACAGGGATTGATTTGGTTTTATGTTGATTAATCGTGCTTGTAAAAATATCAAGAGATACTATTTAACTGTCATGCTACTCAAAAAAGAAATGTATCAAGTTTATAGTGTTGCTGCTCTTAGTTAGTTCCTCTCAGTATTGGCTCAGATTCTCAACGCCAGCCCATTTGCAATTCAAATGCATGAGGAACGACAGCTCATCCGCTCAGTTATTGAGCCGAGGTTAGAAATTATGACTCAGCGACAGTTTAACCACTCGTCAAGGGAAAGAGAGAGAGAGAGATCCAGGCCAGATTAAAACATACGTTAGCTGTAAAAGTAAAACACCCACGTTCGGCACACTCCAGATCCTGATTTACCCACTTGTTCGCTCTCAGGAGATGCAAGGCTACAGGCGAACGCTGATGGCCCTCGATGACACTGGCTCATGCCATCCCGAGCACAGGGCAGATTAGCTCTTTGTGCTGAAGACTGGAGAGCTTCTCGATGGGCTAATCACCCTGCGCTTCATGAAACCGCAGCTGAGTGGTTCATAGACTCATATAAATGTGTGTGTGATTTTGTATGATGAACATCCGATTCGGAGCAGAACACGTTCCTGGATCCACGTCCTCCTTGGCTTAGGAACAGCATTCCCATTAAACAATCAACGCCCTATTCTTGCCTAACTAGACCTTTGACTGTTGGCTTTTCATGTAGGCGCAGGTTTATCTGAAGTAACAATCTGAAACGTAAATGAGAATTGCATTAAATCTCATCAGGCAAGCTTTTGCATGTTTCAAACGTACGTTTCACAGAATTGTGAACTTGTAAAATGCACAAAATGCATTAAAGGATTACTTCACACAAAAACGAGCGTGTGCTGAAAATGCGCATCCGAGATGTAGATGAGTTTGTTCATGGACTGGAGTGCTGTGCATTACTTGTGGATTATTGTGATGTTTTTATCAGCTGTTTGGACTCTCATTCTGACGGCACCCATTCACTTGCAGTGAACACGTTATGCAATTTCTCCAAATCGGATGAAGAAACAAACTCATCCGCATCTTGATGAGATTTGTTTGATCAAATATCTTGCACACACATTTCTAGAACATATTAATGGTCAAACTTCTCGAAACGAACGACTGGTTGACGCTCACCTGTCGCTCCTTATTGCACCTGTGGATTCGTATTCAAACTAAACATCTGGGTTTTCACATGAATGAAGACCTTTTCAATTTGCCCAGCTCAGTCTGTCTGTTGGAAAACGAGGAGCGACAGATCGAGTAAGTGAGCGCAGTTCAAATGAAGCAACTCCGGCTGAACTTGATTCAGTCTGACAGAGAGAAAAGGGCAGCTGTGGCGATCTGGTCTTTTCATTTCAGCCGGCTGAATATAAGTCGGCTTACTTGTCTATCATATGCTCGTCTCAAAGCTTGCTGCATGAAAATATGCCTTTCCCCCCAGAAGCAGCTCCATCTGAGTGCCCCACTGTAGCTGAGGGCAAGATTCGGAGAAATAGTGTTTATTTAAAGTGACGGTGTGTCTAGCTCAGATTTATGTTCACCAAAGAAAGTTCTTATTCAGTGCTTGAATCGTACTGTTTATTCTGAAGAGGAATTACAGTAGTTAGGGAAGGTGTAAATATAAAGATCTGCCATATTATATGCTATCTACCATATTATCAGACAATATTTTGCATGTTTCTTAACGTGAGTTTTCCAGAATGTAGTAACTGTAAATGCACAAATGCGTTAATAAAACTGGTCAAAATGTAATTCATACAGTTGAGCATGGCACTAAAAATGACTAAAAGTCATGAGTTTGATGAATGCATGAACCAAATCTTAACATGACATAAACTTTAAGTGCAATGCAAGTTGCCTTGAATAAAAGCTTAAATAAAAGCCAAATGCATGAAAATAATATGTTTATAATAAGGTTAACATGCAATTGTTAACTAGAACTAACAATGAACAGAATGCAAAGCATATATCAATTGCACCTCATATGCAAATGTCAGGGGTTTTTTTGTTTTTTGTTTTTCAGTTTTATGATTACAAAAAGCTGCATGAAAAGGAAATGCATGAAGCAATCTTTAACATGACGTAAACTTTAAGTGCAATGCAAGTCGCCTTGAATAAAAGCTGCCAAATGCTTAAATATTAATGTTTACAATAAGGTTAACATGCAATTGTTAACTAGAACGAACAACGTAAAACTTTTATCAGTTTCACCTCATATGCAAATATCTTAAATATTATTTAAGAAAAAAAACATTTAATTTCAATTGAATTTAACTGATTTTTCAGTTTTATGACTACAACAAGCTCAGTTTGTTGATTGGAAAACAAAGAGTGCTTCAAATGTTCGTTTTCCAGTTTTTTACAACCTAAACCTGCACAAATGCATTAATAAAACTGGCATTAAAAACGCCAAGGTCATGAGTTTGATTCCAAGGGAATGCATATAAATATATAAAAATAAATGTTTACATCGGGGTTAGCATGCAACTATTAACACAAATAACAATGCATGCTATCTTCATGTATGCAAACATGCAAACTTCATATTTAAGAAAAGAATCAGTTTTCAGTTTTATGATTACAACAAGATGGGACTAATGCAATTTTAAAAAATTCAGTGGATTTTTGGTGCCAGCCTACAGACATTTGCTGTTAATCTTGGCTGCTATATATAATACGCACGCATGCCATAAACAGCCTTCACTATGTGCCATTCAGCAATTACAGTATCTGCAGTCCTGACAGTACTAA
Organism: Sinocyclocheilus rhinocerous; assembly: GCF_001515625.1. NCBI lineage: Eukaryota > Metazoa > Chordata > Actinopteri > Cypriniformes > Cyprinidae > Sinocyclocheilus > Sinocyclocheilus rhinocerous. Next base: position 1,048,331 of record NW_015662583.1, on the reverse strand, counting down.
AAAACAAACAGCTTAGCACATAACGAATAGCAAAATCTTTTATGAAGCAGAAAAACACAGCAGTACTTGAGAAAACTAGAACGAAACTATCTAATCAACACGCTCACTTAGATGTGTTCTAATTTGTTGCATCGCATTGCTCATTTGCAGTCGAGGTGCGAAAGGTGGCGACTGAATTGAAAAGTGAGTCTCACAAAAGCATGAGTTTGATTCCCAAGGCACTGCAAGAAGTCATTAAATGAACCTTAAATGCAATGCAAGTCGCTTTGGATAAAAGCTGCCGAATGCATACTCATGTATGTACAGTAGATTTGTTAACAAAATGGACACAATTTAAAGCATTTATCAACTGCACCGCATATGCAAATATCTTGCATACTTCATATTTAAGAAAAAAAAAATGTTTCAATAAAAAGGTATAAAGACAAATTCATCAGTCCATTTGGTGCCAATACTTTTGCCGTATTAATGAAACAAAAAAACCATGTTGCATTACATTGCTCACTTGCAGTGCAGGTGCAAAAGGAAGCAACTGAATTGAAAAGCCTGATTGTGTTAGCGGACCGGACTTTAAGTATCCCTGACCTACGACAACTCCAGACCATTTGGAGATTATCCAAACCTCCGGTCCAGAGTCGTCTAAAGAGGGTCGGTGCGAATTGACTCTTTGCATGATGTTAAATGTCACTCCTTGATCTTTCTGCACTCAAGAGTAACTCAACTTCCCGTCAACGTTTAGAAAAAGGCTACACAGCTCACAAAATACACTTGTGTCTGATGGTGTAATCGGCACAAGCATCTCACCTGACTTCATACAAGGTGGTTTGTTTAATTAAACTGCAAGTATATTAGTGCATTAACAACGACTAACTAACTTAACCAGTAATCTCCAGCTAAAAAGATCTATTTTTTTTCTGGTGAAAGAAATACATGAATGTAGAAGAAAGCCAAAATATTAAATGTCATGGATGCATATTTACTGCGTAATCCACTATTTTGTAGAAGGGATTGAAAATGCCAATTTTCACCTGAGATTTGAAGCCAAATTGCAGGAGGGTAAAAATGACTTTAGAAAGATGGCAGCATCGTTATGTTATTTTCACACAGAGATTAGTAGCTCGATTAGTAAAATCTGTTGACTTTAGCAATATTTTGTTGCATTATATGACAACAGTGACAGTTCAACAATGGGACAAAGCACTCTTTTTGCATTTTTCCCCCAAAGTTACATGCATGTAACTCAAGAATTATTAATTACATCTCAATATCTTTTTGATTTTGGTTCTTAACATACTTTTGCTTTCATATGTTAACTTTTCAGGGCCTTTATGATTCAATTATAGAGATATGGGGATCTCAATGCGTGCAAATTGTACTCATTTTCAGAAGTCAAAAAACAAATGTGGGTCACACAGCTGATATTTATTGCATTTAAAGAGGAATGTCTGAAGAATACTAGAAATGTATCTTGTTTCCCTCAAAACAATTATAAAGACCATGTCTGAGTGACAAAAAAATACATATATATTTTAAAGTTTTGCATGCTTGTAAAAAAATATATCTCAATTTCTGTTTAGATTCTGGTTCTTAACAGACTTTTCTTTTGTTATCTTAATGTATAAGGCCCTACATGATTCATCATTTCCAGAGATATGGGGATCTCAACGCAGCTCCAAGTGCAATTTGTTGCATTTTTCTCATTTTCAGTGGTCAAAAACTAAATGTGAATCACTTTGCACAAAGCTGACACTTTTTTATTTTAAAGAAAAACATCTAACGAACAAATAACGCTGAAATTAGAAATGTATCTTGTTTCCCTCTATCAAAACGGTTGCATAGAACATAACATAATGAGTGCCAAAAACATTATTTTCCCAATGTTTGCATGCCTATAACTCAAGAAATAGTAAAGATATCTTAAAATCCTTTTGGATGCTGTTTATTAACAAACTTTTCATTTGTTATTTTCATTTTTAAGTCCCTGTATGGTTCAGACTCAGAGATATGGGGATCTCAACGCAGCTCCAAGTGCAATTTGTTGCATTTTTCTCATTTTCAGTGGTCAAAAACTAAATGTGAATCACTTTGCACAAAGCTGACACTTTTTTATTTTAAAGAAAAACATCTAACGAACAAATAACGCTGAAATTAGAAATGTATCTTGTTTCCCTCTATCAAAACGGTTGCATAGAACATAACATAATGAGTGCCAAAAACATTATTTTCCCAATGTTTGCATGCCTATAACTCAAGAAATAGTAAAGATATCTTAAAATCCTTTTGGATGCTGTTTATTAACAAACTTTTCATTTGTTATTTTCATTTTTAAGTCCCTGTATGGTTCAGACTCAGAGATATGGGGATCTCAACGCAGCTCCAAGTGCAATTTGTTGCATTTTTCTCATTTTCAGTGGTCAAAAACTAAATGTGAATCACTTTGCACAAAGCTGACACTTTTTTATTTTAAAGAAAAACATCTAACGAACAAATAACGCTGAAATTAGAAATGTATCTTGTTTCCCTCTATCAAAACGGTTGCATAGAACATAACATAATGAGTGCCAAAAACATTATTTTCCCAATGTTTGCATGCCTATAACTCAAGAAATAGTAAAGATATCTTAAAATCCTTTTGGATGCTGTTTATTAACAAACTTTTCATTTGTTATTTTCATTTTTAAGTCCCTGTATGGTTCAGACTCAGAGATATGGGGATCTCAATGCAACTCCAAGTGCAAATTTGTTGCATTTTTCTCATTTTCAGTGGTCAAAAACTAAATGTGAATCACTTTGCACAAAGCTGACACTTTTTTATTTGAAAGAAAAACGTCTAACGAACAAATAATGTTGAAATTAGAAATGTATCTTGTTTCCCTCTATCAAAATGGTTGCATAGAACATAACATAATGAGTGCCAAAAACATTCTTTTCCCAATGTTTGCATGCCTATAACTCAAGAAATAGTAAAGATATCTTAAAATCCTTTTGGATGCTGTTTCGTAACAAACTTTTCATTTGTTATCTTCATTTTTAAGTCCCTATATGGTTCAGACTCAGAGATATGGGGATTTCAACATGGCTCCATGAGTGAATTAAATACAGCTGACATCATTACTGCAGGCCCAGAACGCTGTGCTGATACCTGAGCTTGAGGCCACACAACATGCATGATCTGCTACGGCTGGAACACCAGGAGCTTTTGTGTTTAAAGATCTCAGATCTGACCAGTATGTGTTTTTGCACAGGCCTGTTAACCCTGAACACTGTTCCCTAAATATACATAAGAACATGCAGCTCACACACACACACACACAAACAGAGCTTGTTTATACTGGCCTTGATTTGCGAACCGTGCCGTGCACTTCAAATGCATCTCATTTGATCGTCTTTTCATGGCTGACTCTTAACTTATCCTATGTGCATGTTTCTTTTAACAGAGGGCTTCGGAAGCGCCCTTGAGGGTTTAAAAACAGCCAGGCACCTTTAGCTCGCCCTGTCCACATCTGCAGCTCCACCCACGGCTCTATTAGCATGGCTTTGAATACTGAAGATGCACAGCGAGCCGTGTGGTGCACCAGCGCCTCCTCGGGACAGGGCCGGGACTGAAACGGGTGAAAAAACCCACAGATGCACAGCAGAGGAGGAACCCAAGCCATATACATATATATATATATAGACCAGAAGATCACAGATCTTTTCACGCCAGACAGGAAGCCACTATTTACTAACAACCTAGCAACACCCATAATAGCCTAGCAACCGAAAACACCACAGCCA
>NW_015662583.1:1041136-1044532 GCF_001515625.1 Sinocyclocheilus rhinocerous | reverse complement strand
TAATATTAATTACAATTAAACTCCTTTTCTCACAAATAAACATTTTCATTACCCGAAAAAATACATATTTATATAATAAATATATGTATTTCTGTAAAAATATATTTATATAGAATATATACAGATATTATTTATCACTGTTAAAATGCTAAATGCTAGTAATTTGGCATACTACCTTTAATTTATACTCATTTATCAATTGCACTTCGCAAATGTTTGTTTCATATTTAAGAAAAAACGTGTTCAGTTTTATTTTTTCCTGCTAAATAAAATGCAATTGCGGTGTTAACGGAACTAAAAAAAAAAGTGTTATTATATATATATATATACTATTTACAGATATTATTTATAACTGTTAAATATTAATTCACAGCAGTAATTTGTTATACTGCCATTCATTTATACCCATTTAAATGGAAGAAATATATTACAGTAATTTTTCTTTTTTGAAACAGAGACAGAAAATGCTGTATTACAATAACAATCACTATTAAGAATTACCCCCAAAAAATGAATGAATAAATAAAAAAATAAAAAAATTTAAGTAAAATGTCTGGACGCATTAGAGCATTTATAATTTTGGAAAAAAAAAAATGTGGATAATTGTCAAGAAAATAATGCGGGTTATTTCATGCGTTAAATCTTACTTTTATTTATGCAAAATAATAATGTATTATATTTAGTTTTTCAGCTCCATCTGATTTGAGATGAGATGATGATTTTGACGACGACGGGATTCAAACAGAGCAAGAACGACAGCTAAATGAAATGCTCACATCTGTTATTTGCTGAATCCTTGTGCAGCTAGAAGGAAAGTGTTTTTATTCAGACTCATCAGGATGAAATCATGTGAAGCCGGTGTGGAAAGAAAGATAAGCTCAAAGGTCAAACCCCATCACAAAGATGCAAGCGGATGCAAACCATGTGCAATGTTTCCATGCCAACCAGCAACATCAGAACTCTCCTGTTATCCTGGAAAAGCAGACCATTAAAAGCAACCATAAATATCCCTTACTGCATATCCATTAGTGTGTCATTGTTCAGCTCATTCTCCTGTAGGTCATAGTTTGGATGATAAAACTGTATGAACTGTAACCACTGCTTTTAACCTTAAACCGGTTTTATTGTCTGTCTGGACGCAGATATAACCCCGTTTTGAACTCATTCGTCACGTGCATTAGAAGCCACAGTCGATTGCTCGGTTTTATAAAGGCCATAGATGTGATGGACTCTATTTTTACAGTTATAATGATAAAGTGCCAAAAACATTATTTTCCCAATGTTTGCATGCCTATAACTCAAGAAATAGTAAAGATATCTTAAAATCCTTTTGGATGCTGTTTATTAACAAACTTTTCATTTGTTATTTTCATTTTTAAGTCCCTGTATGGTTCAGACTCAGAGATATGGGGATCTCAACGCAGCTCCAAGTGCAATTTGTTGCATTTTTCTCATTTTCAGTGGTCAAAAACTAAATGTGAATCACTTTGCACAAAGCTGACACTTTTTTATTTTAAAGAAAAACATCTAACGAACAAATAACGCTGAAATTAGAAATGTATCTTGTTTCCCTCTATCAAAATGGTTGCATAGAACATAACATAATGAGTGCCAAAAACATTCTTTTCCCAATGTTTGCATGCCTATAACTCAAGAAATAGTAAAGATATCTTAAAATCCTTTTGGATGCTGTTTATTAACAAACTTTTCATTTGTTATTTTCATTTTTAAGTCCCTGTATGGTTCAGACTCAGAGATATGGGGATCTCAACGCAGCTCCAAGTGCAATTTGTTGCATTTTTCTCATTTTCAGTGGTCAAAAACTAAATGTGAATCACTTTGCACAAAGCTGACACTTTTTTATTTTAAAGAAAAACATCTAACGAACAAATAACGCTGAAATTAGAAATGTATCTTGTTTCCCTCTATCAAAACGGTTGCATAGAACATAACATAATGAGTGCCAAAAACATTATTTTCCCAATGTTTGCATGCCTATAACTCAAGAAATAGTAAAGATATCTTAAAATCCTTTTGGATGCTGTTTATTAACAAACTTTTCATTTGTTATTTTCATTTTTAAGTCCCTGTATGGTTCAGACTCAGAGATATGGGGATCTCAACGCAGCTCCAAGTGCAATTTGTTGCATTTTTCTCATTTTCAGTGGTCAAAAACTAAATGTGAATCACTTTGCACAAAGCTGACACTTTTTTATTTTAAAGAAAAACATCTAACGAACAAATAACGCTGAAATTAGAAATGTATCTTGTTTCCCTCTATCAAAACGGTTGCATAGAACATAACATAATGAGTGCCAAAAACATTATTTTCCCAATGTTTGCATGCCTATAACTCAAGAAATAGTAAAGATATCTTAAAATCCTTTTGGATGCTGTTTCGTAACAAACTTTTCATTTGTTATCTTCATTTTTAAGTCCCTATATGGTTCAGACTCAGAGATATGGGGATTTCAACATGGCTCCATGAGTGAATTAAATACAGCTGACATCATTACTGCAGGCCCAGAACGCTGTGCTGATACCTGAGCTTGAGGCCACACAACATGCATGATCTGCTACGGCTGGAACACCAGGAGCTTTTGTGTTTAAAGATCTCAGATCTGACCAGTATGTGTTTTTGCACAGGCCTGTTAACCCTGAACACTGTTCCCTAAATATACATAAGAACATGCAGCTCACACACACACACACACAAACAGAGCTTGTTTATACTGGCCTTGATTTGCGAACCGTGCCGTGCACTTCAAATGCATCTCATTTGATCGTCTTTTCATGGCTGACTCTTAACTTATCCGATGTGCATGTTTCTTTTAACAGAGGGCTTCGGAAGCGCCCTTGAGGGTTTAAAAACAGCCAGGCACCTTTAGCTCGCCCTGTCCACATCTGCAGCTCCACCCACGGCTCTATTAGCATGGCTTTGAATACTGAAGATGCACAGCGAGCCGTGTGGTGCACCAGCGCCTCCTCGGGACAGGGCCGGGACTGAAACGGGTGAAAAAACCCACAGATGCACAGCAGAGGAGGAACCCAAGCCATATACATATATATATATATAGACCAGAAGATCACAGATCTTTTCACGCCAGACAGGAAGCCACTATTTACTAACAACCTAGCAACACCCATAATAGCCTAGCAACCGAAAACACCACAGCCAATGATCACTGTTTCTATAATAAAACAGCATTATAACCCGGTATACAGTCATAACTGAAGAGTGAATCTCACGGAACCTCATAATTCACCGCAAAATCAAAAGATAAAGAATTACAATTATTTATATTTATATTAAAAATATAAAAAATATTTTTTGTATTGTGATGGTATATATATATATATATATATATATATATATATACACACACACACACACAC
>NW_015662583.1:1010920-1041087 GCF_001515625.1 Sinocyclocheilus rhinocerous | reverse complement strand
TAATATTAATTACAATTAAACTCCTTTTCTCACAAATAAACATTTTCATTACCCGAAAAAATACATATTTATATAATAAATATATGTATTTCTGTAAAAATATATTTATATAGAATATATACAGATATTATTTATCACTGTTAAAATGCTAAATGCTAGTAATTTGGCATACTACCTTTAATTTATACTCATTTATCAATTGCACTTCATATGCAAATGTTTCATATTTAAGAAAAAACGTGTTCAGTTTTATTTTTTCCTGCTAAATAAAATGCAATTGCGGTGTTAACGGAACTAAAAAAAAAAGTGTTATTATATATATATATATACTATTTACAGATATTATTTATAACTGTTAAATATTAATTCACAGCAGTAATTTGTTATACTGCCATTCATTTATACCCATTTAAATGGAAGAAATATATTACAGTAATTTTTCTTTTTTGAAACAGAGACAGAAAATGCTGTATTACAATAACAATCACTATTAAGAATTACCCCCAAAAAATGAATGAATAAATAAAAAAATAAAAAAATTTAAGTAAAATGTCTGGACTCATTAGAGCATTTATAATTTTGGAAAAAAAAAAATGTGGATAATTGTCAAGAAAATAATGCGGGTTATTTCATGCGTTAAATCTTACTTTTATTTATGCAAAATAATAATGTATTATATTTAGTTTTTCAGCTCCATCTGATTTGAGATGAGATGATGATTTTGACGACGACGGGATTCAAACAGAGCAAGAACGACAGCTAAATGAAATGCTCACATCTGTTATTTGCTGAATCCTTGTGCAGCTAGAAGGAAAGTGTTTTTATTCAGACTCATCAGGATGAAATCATGTGAAGCCGGTGTGGAAAGAAAGATAAGCTCAAAGGTCAAACCCCGTCACAAAGATGCAAGCGGATGCAAACCATGTGCGATGTTTCCATGCCAACCAGCAACATCAGAACTCTCCTGTTATCCTGGAAAAGCAGACCATTAAAAGCAACCATAAATATCCCTTACTGCATATCCATTAGTGTGTCATTGTTCAGCTCATTCTCCTGTAGGTCATAGTTTGGATGATAAAACTGTATGAACTGTAACCACTGCTTTTAACCTTAAACCGGTTTTATTGTCTGTCTGGACGCAGATATAACCCCGTTTTGAACTCATTCGTCACGTGCATTAGAAGCCACAGTCGATTGCTCGGTTTTATAAAGGCCATAGATGTGATGGACTCTATTTTTACAGTTATAATGATAAAGTTGTCAACTCTTCAAATGCTCGACGCTTCTGCCATCTAGTGTCTGACAGCAGGTTCACAACACTGCAACTCTCGCAGTACTTCATATACATTAAATGTAATATTAAATATTAAATTCAACATAATAATATACTTGCACATGTACACAAAAATGGGTGTTTTTCGCTATACATAGTATCTCATTTTTACATATTAATAACTGAATCCATTATATATTAATATTTTAACATTAATATGTGTTTTGTGGACAATTTGTAATGCAAAAATATTGTAACGATGACTTTTTCGTATTCGGTTTACCTTGTTCACTTTTAAACAAAATGTTTTTTATAAATTCCCATTTAAGAAAGGTTTGTTGTGATATTTTATGACACAAATGTAAATTTTACAGAAGGACTTCCAAATTAATTTCTGACCTATTGACACACATATTAGAACGTAATATGTTTTGCTTTATTTATCGTCACTTGGTTTTGAAGTGGTTGCTTTAAATTATTCAAACATGATGGATGTGTAGCCAGCATGATTGGAATTTAGAAATAAAATCATAATACCCCGCCTAAGTGGAGGCGTTCTTCATGAATATTAATTAGCCGAGGGCGTTGCCCGCTGTGGTTGTGCGCCCAATCAAATGCCTCAATTAATATTCATGAGCCACGTCACATTATTTGTTTGTTTTTGTATTAACAAACTACTTGTGCCATCTATAAATACGTGGCGGCACCAGGACGAGGTGGCCGAGTGGTTAAGGCGATGACTGCAAAGCTGGGGAACAATAGTCCGTTAAAGGTGGGGAAGAAGGGAAGAAGAGAGAGAAGGAAGAAAAAGAGAAGGGGAAGAAGAGAAAGGAGAAATGAAGAAAAGAAAGGGTGAAATTTGACGTTCAAAGACAGTTCTTCCTTAGCATGCGCAGTGATACATTTTCCGGTTCCTTCCTCCGGGAAAATCGCGCATTTATATTACACTGTTTCCTATGTCAGGTGCTCACCAAGACCGGGGTTCGAATCCAGCTAAAGACAACTTCTCACACACACACACACACACACACAGACAGACACAGACACACACACACACACTCACACACAGCTGTTCAAAAGATTTTTAATGTGTTCTAAAGAAGTATCTTATGCTCATCAAGGCTGCATTTATTTGATCAGAAATACAGAAAAAAAAACAGTAATATTGTAAAATATTATTACCATTTAAAATAATGGTTTTCCATTTTAATATCTATTAAAATGTAATTTATTCCTGTGATGTGCAGCTGTATTTTCAGCATCATTACTCCAGTCTTCAGTGTATCTTCAGAAATCATTCTAATATGCTGCTTTATTACAGTTTTGCTGCTTAATATTTTTTTGGAACCTGTGATACATTTTTCAGGATTCTTTGATGAATAAAAAGTTGAAAAGAACAGCATTTATTTAAAACAGAAATCTTTTCTATTTAAAGTCTATTAAAATAGAAAACTAGTATTTTAAATGGTAATATTTCACAATATTACTTTTTTTTCTGTATTTCTGATCAAATAAATGCTGCCTTGATGAGCAGAAGAGACTTCTTTAAAAACATAAAAAATCTTACCGATTCCAAACTTTTGAACGGCAGTGAACATTAAAAAAATATTAAATAGTATTAAAATACTATACTATATTACTATCACACATTAAAACCACCTATATGGCACACACATTGTATCAGTACTGGATGTAGAACTCAATAGATGATGAGTTTAGTTATTAATCATCATTAATCTATTGATTGATTGTTCTTATTTAGTGAGAAATGGAAAACAATTTCATTGCACTTGTGTATGAGTTTTTCTAATTATATAGAGTTTAGAGTTAATAAGACTTCACTAACAGCTCTTGCATGATCTTTACTTCATTAATATTTGATGTATTTTTCCTTTGGTCAAAAATCACATCTTTACACTCGTCTTGTTTCACACTGATGTGTTCTACCATCTCAAGCTCGCTTAAGTTTAATTTTTAACTATATATAATTGGTTATTTCAACTATAGACGAGCATCATGAACTATCCACGTTTAAGTGTTTTCCACTCAATGCTTATGAAATCAGTGGGGGGAGAAAAATAAAGCATAAGCATCTATAATCCACAAATTTACTGAATTCAGACGTCTAACAAAAAGATGAAGACAGACGCAATGCAACTTCTGAACAGAAACAAGAACAGGTTTATTGAATGTTCATGACGTCAGGTTGGTGCACGCCGTCGACTTCACATCATGGACGTTTAGTCCAGCTGGAAAATAAAGTGAGAGAAGAAGAGTTAGATTTTAGTTTTATGATGCATCAGTAAGCGCGGCATCTAAACTTACAAATAAATGAAAACCGAAATGCAGAACTCAAACACACTTAAAAAGCATGAACACTTGCCTTGACGAAGCCGATATCTTTAGCGTACTGTCTAAAGCACTGACGGCACATGTTGAGTCCGTATTTGCGGATCAGACCGTGTCGGTTTGAGCAAACCCGGCTGGAGGAAACAAGACAACAGGTTAGAAATGCATGCAAATCCAAATTAAACGAGAAGAAATGCACTTCAAGACTTTGACAGATGACAAAATACAGCCAAAACTACTGCTTTCACTATTAATTAACACCACTCTTGAATGCTCTGAAATGCATTAACGAAAACCAATTTTATCCACAATCAACCCTGAATATTAAAACTCAACTTCAAACTATAATTTAAGATGTTTGGCGCAGATGTCACTATTATTAGATGAAAACTAATATATACTTTAATTTAACGGAATAGTTCGCCCCAAAAATCTAAATTCTGTCATCATTTACTTTACTTCCAGCAACTGTTTGTTTATCCATATTCTTCTAAATGTCTTATTTTATGTTCAACAGAAGAAAAAAATGCATATAGGTTTGCGTTTCTTAAAAACAACAAAAAAAACATTCATATACTTTTTAACCGCAAATGCACGTCTTGCGCTAGCTCGACTTCACGCATGACGTAATCACGTTGTAAAAAAGGACGTAAAACCATAGACTGTATAAAAACATGGACGTAGTGTCCGTGACGTCACCCGTAGGGTTCCGAAGATAGTTTCTGAAGCTCAAAAGTGGGCGGAGGCGGCCGTCGCCATCTTGGCGGCGCGTCACTCCCGGATAATCGAAGATGGGCAAAGAGGCGGGAGCAGGTTGCTGAAGCCACGCCCACCTAGCTCGACAGTGGTGACAGCAGCGGCAATCCACCTGTCACTCAAGTGGCCACGCCCTTAATTATGCAGAACTTTAAGGCTTAATATAATTTAAACGGATGAGTTATAAAAAAATTCACCCCCCTCACAGTTGTCATGAAGGGCAAAATTAGCTATATAGACCAAAATAATTTTTTGAACCAGGCTGTAAACATTTTTTCTGCTGTAAAGTTGGGCATTTTAACATGGGGAGTCTATGGGATTGACTGCCTTTTGCAGCCAGCCTCTAGCGGCCAGTTGACGAATTACAGTTTAAGTCACTTCCGTGTTGGCTTCACGAGAGAGAGCGGGAGGTTGCCGCTCGCGTAAAACCCAATCTCATTTTCTCCTCCAAGTTCAAAATCGTCAGACGTCGTTGTTTTAGCTTTTTTATTTTTGTACTTTCTTTGCATGCTCGCTTTGTAAACACTGGGACGGTACTTCCGCCTACGTCACGTGCGTGACATTTCCAACGTCGCTACGTAATACGTGAAGTCCAGCTAGTGCAAGACCAGCATTTGCGGTTAGAAAGTATACATTTGTATTTTTTTTTAAGAAAATGAGCGATCGTTTCGTCAGATAAGACTCTTATTCTTTGGCTGGGATCGTGTAGATCTCTTTGAAGCTGCAATTTAGACCTTCAGCCCGTTGGTCCCCATTGAAGTCCATTAGGCTACATGGTGAAAAATCCCGGCATTTTTTCCTCAAACACCTTAATTTCTTTGCGACTGAAGACATGAAAGACATGGTGATGAGTAAATTATCAGTACATTTCTACTCTGGAAGTGAACTTTAAACACACGGAGGACAGTAGTAGCCACTAGTCTGCATTTGTTAAGGTTGAAATCTTTAATAAAAGTCGTCCGACTGTAACTAGTAGTTAAACTATGCTGAGGAGCGCAGAACAACAGTAGACTAAGCGCCGCCGCCATGTTTCCGCGCTTCTTCTCCATGTGCTTCACATTCACACATTTAATACACACACGACACCGCACACGCGCGCGTTTATAACCCCTTCACATTAAACACACGCGACAGAAGCAGGACTGACCAGGATCGGGATCCCTGGCCGTATTTTCTCGGGTGACTCCAGTAGAGCTGCTGATGGCCCATCTCGTCTCTCTCGATCGGGATGTCGGAAAGGAAGTCGGGTTTGTGCGCAGGCGCAAAAAAAGACGCTCTCCTTCTACGGAACGCGGCGCTTCCTGCGTCACCACGGACGACGGCGCCCTTTAGCGGTCGAGTGGTGCATAACTTACATAAAAATAAAAACAATGAGTGTAATAAATTATTTTAAATGTATACTTACAAATATTCTTATGTATAAATGACTGAAAATACGTTTCGCTATTAGGGTTAGACGGGATTGATGATATGCTAAAACACTTTGTGGTCAGTTTCATGAACACAAATGTAAAGTTGCTGAATTAAAACCCAAATTTAGGCTTTTTTTAGTCTCTTTATGCTCATAATCTAACAAGAAAGCAATTTAAACCACTTTATTGCTGAATAAAATTATGGTTTCCCTTCTGAATGTATTTTGAAGGTGACATTTTTTCTTATTTATTTGGTCTATTCTTTTATTTATTTTTAAGTTCATTTATAATTATTAGACAAAAAACCCATATGGCCCAAAATATATTATTTTCAAATATATTTTTAAAATATAGCCAACATATATATTTGCTAAAATATGTTTCAAAAAATATTTTCTATAAACATGTATTTTTATATTTTTAAAAAGCATATGTAAAGCATTTAAAAATACATCCAAGAAAACACATTCACATAGGTCACATTTAAAGAAAAGCTTATTTGTTGTCTATAACATGTATAAACATATAGCACATTTTAATAAAAATAAATCATGAATAAAGCCTAAATTTTGGCTTTACTGTAAAACTGAAAATGTATTTTCTTGCCCCTGAAATACATTTTGGTATGAAGATTGAAACTTTATATATTTTCAATTTCAAAAATATATTTCATTGAGCTTCACGTTTTTTTAACATAAGCATATATTTAATATATTTTGGCCAGAAATAAATATTTTTTTGCAGTATGGAAATAGGTAATTCCCTTTAGGTTTGGAGAACGTTCCCCTAATGTTCCCATAACATTCTGGTATAATAACATTCTATAGGCTAAACCTCATTTTTCATATTTATTTTAAGCTACACTGTAAAAAATGACCGTGAATTTAACGGTAAAAGACTGTAAAAATGCTACAGTAAAATCCTGTTAAATGGTTAACGGTAAATTACTATATTACCCCTACTATATACAGTGGAAAACTGTATTGGACATTACATGTATTGGACATTCATTTTACGGTAGTATACCATTTTTGGAAGTAAAAAAAACTGTATAATTTACAGTGAATAACCGTAAATTGACATTCCCAGAATTCCCTGCGTTACATTTCAAATTTGATGTTTTTTTTTGAAATAACTATGTTTCATCTTAGTTTTTTCTTATCAGTTTTGTATATTAGGGTTGTGTGTTACACCTAATGTTGTTAAATGAATGTTTATTGCATTATTTCAGTGTTTAGCGTTTGTGTGAATGACACTGTGCACCTTCTATATATGTTATTATTTAAAAGCTGCTTGTCATGGGCTTTGGTTCATCATGTGACTTTCTCATCACCACCTGCATTTGGTGGTTATCAGTGTATTACAAAGATACAAAACAGATTTCAGTACTTCAGTAGGTTGGTATATTAACATTATATCAGTTAATGAAATTACGGTATTTAACTGTAAATTTAAGTTAAAACCGTAAAACCTAAAATGTTGCTACCGTATTTTTTACGGTAAATTTCCGGCAACCACAGCTGCCGGTTTTTTACCGTAGATTTTTTTACAGTGTAGTATTTTAAACATAACCCAATCAAAACCAAACCTAGTGGTTGAGATGGCGAACTGCACAAAAAGGCGTCACGTTTTCTTAAAAATTTTATTGATTTGGCAAAAAATTCAATATATTTTGTATCCTCTGACAAGATTTAGCTATAAAAATGTTATAAGGTGCAAGAATTAGACAAATTAGTCACAAAGTGGACAGAACCCTCCCCGATAGCACACGTACATAACATCTATTTGACGTCTGCAAGACGTATTTTTAGAGTGTTTGCTAATCTGCTATACGTCTATCGGACGTTTCCTATCAGATGTCAAATAGACGTTTAGAAGATGCCTTTAAGATGTTTATGATGTAAAACTGACGTCTGTCAGATGCTTGTACACAGATAGCACACGTACGTCTGCAAGATGTCTGTTAAAGATCTGGAAAGCATCTGCTGTGTACAAACATCTGATAGACGTCAGTTTTACATCATAAACATCTTAAAGACATCTTCTAAACGTCTATTTGACATCTGATAGGAAACGTAGAGCAAACACTCTAAAAAAATACATCTTGCAAATAGACGTCTCCGTGATGTACTTTGCTATCAGGGATACACAGCAGATGCTTTCCAGATCTTTAACAGACATATTTGTGCTATCATTATGATCACAAAATGAGCTTTGTTTCGTGCATTACTTGAACTTTTTCAGTCTTTTTTAACCCTAAAAACGCGAATGGTGTGGGCAATGTGACATCACGCGTGTGCTGACAGCCGAGGCCCCCCAGAGGTCTGATGATATTGTTGAGAGCCTTTGGTTCCGCACGGAGCCCGATCGAGCAGCATGACACGCGCTTTCAATTAAAATGCGCTTTTATGTGGACAAGACAGCCGCCATACACGCCTGCATCTGCGGTGAGGCTTTGATTCTCTTTGCGATTCTGTGTTTCGTATGGATTCGAATGCGGCAGCTGTTTGCTTTAAGAATCGGTAGCATCAAAGCTAACCAGTGACCAGTGCATCACCAAAATACACACATCGGTATGCATACGCGTGCATCGGTTAACTGTCATTCAAAACGAGTAATATAAAAATACATATATAGTTTGTGATGAATGCAATGGCATGTTTTTGGCTTCAATGCTTTTTCTGGCTCGCTTTAGCATGCAGCTGCAATGAATGCTTGCGTGCTGGCTTCATACTTCCTTATTTTTAAACTTTAGCCTGTGCATATTTGTGCATGCTTTCTCACGTTTATGAAGCTCTAGAGTTGCATTAGTCGACGGTCATGCAAATGTGGTGTTCGCATGCATTTCCCCCCATATCGTGTTTATGCGCGTGTCCATGCATGCATTTCCCGCAGGTTTATTCATAGCCCTGCTTTGGTCCTAAAAATACGAATGCATTGACCTGCTAAAAGCACACAGATCACGACAAATCTGTAGAAATTCGGGGTTGTTTGTACTGGCGATTCACTGCAGATTGCGGTAGAGTTATATATAAATGCAGTACTACTTTAGTATTAATAGATGTTAAGATAATCTGCACAGTAATGCATTTATTTAAGCAGAAGACTGTTATGTTGGAAGCAGCATGATGTGCATCATTAAATCAACGTTCCGTTAGATTGCACATATTTGTACTTTCATTAAAGCATGAGTGTTTGATTTTTCCCATTTGAAATGTTCAAAATAATGGTTTCATGATTTTTTATTTTTTATTTTTTTTTATATGATCTGATTGAAATAGGTACATATATTAAATAATCAGTTTATTAGAAGAGGACTCGCCATTAAATTTGATTACTTTCACAACCGGATTCAGAAGTACCTTGCATGCACCATGCAGTTTATCATCTACAAATATCTAGTTATTGAGTAGAGGCCAATTTTTAGATGCTGCTTCTAATTCTCCTTAGCAACCTGAAATTAAAGCCTCCTTGGCATATTTTAAAATATGTAAACAATGTAAACGAACACACCAGCTACACACATGCTGAGATGCATGCATGCATTGGATCACTGGCCACTGTGTTGCATCGCGCTCTTTTTTCAGCATCTCTCGCCATGAGTGTTGCATTTGTATGTCAAGTCAAAAATAGTTTAAACAATCTAAACTGCATTGTTTCATTTCATTCACAAGACTGTGTATTGATATAAAATACCACTTTTAGGAATCTCTTTACATTTGTATTATGCGGTATTGATTAAAAATCCAATTGCACAACATTTGAAGCTACAATTGTGTTGAAGCTTTTTACATTAACGAAATGTTGCGAACAGTTTCTTTGTATTGGGAACATTATTTTTATATTATATTATCAATAAACGAACACACCAGCTACACACATGCTGAGATGCATGCATGCATTGGATCACTGGCCACTGTGTTGCATCGCGCTGTTTTTTTCAGCATCTCTCGCCATGAGTGTTGCATTTGTATGTCAAGTCAAAAATAGTTTAAACAATCTAAACTGCATTGTTTCATTTCATTCACAAGACTGTGTATTGATATAAAATACCACTTTTAGGAATCTCTTTACATTTGTATTATGCGGTATTGATTAAAAATCCAATTGCACAACATTTGAAGCTACAATTGTGTTGCGAACAGTTTCTTTGTATTGGGAACATTATTTTTGTATTATATTATCAATACTATCTGTGCTGCACTGTCACTGTTCTAGTCTTCTAATTAGTGGCTCTTCAGGTTAAATCCACTGAGACTAGTAATTAGGTCTGGACCCCCGTGAGTTTATACTTTTGTTGAATCCAGGGCCACATTTTTTAAATATTAATACTGTTTTAATACTATGAATCTCATGTTTCTTAGGGCACTTGGTAGAGAAAGATTTAATGTGCACAGTGCAATAGATCACAGAGTGTGTTGTGCATTTGAAATACAATCATCCATGCATTTTGCGTGTAAAAATAGCAGCGATCTAACAATAGGCCGTATTAAGAGGACTTGCCTTTTCAGCAAATAATCCTTTCTTGAAAGTTTCAAGTGAACAAAATGCTTTTCTTTGAGTAAGTGCAGAGTTGTATTTTTTTTTGTACTTTGTCATTTTTATGTAAATGATATGGATTTCTTTTAGATGCATTGTTTAGACTCAAAAAATAATAATATTTAGGCCTAAACTTAAGATGCATATATAATTTACATCCATTTGGATTACACAGTTTTACCATGAACAAACTAATAAACTTAATGCGATGCATATTTGTCAGTCATACATAAATGAAACAGGTCAGATTTCTGTAACTATGTGTTTTAAATACACAATAACCAGGTTTGTATATATTATATAGTATTGTATATATTATCATCAACAAATCTGAATATAATAAAAAAAACTGAATATTGCTTGTTCCACAGCTAACCATATTTCAACAATGTTCATACATTTTAACTGCATACATGTCATAGTTTTTTAAAGTGAACAAATTTATGCTGATTCTAAGCAATTTGAATAAATGCATTTTAAAAAATAAAATTATTTAAATACAATCAAATAGATGCAAAACTGGATAAATCTGACCTGTTTCATGATTGACAAATATGCATCACGTTACGTTTATTTGTTTGTTAAAATTGTGTAATCCAAAATATATGGAAATTTTATATGCAATTTAAATGCGTAAATCTTAAATTTAGGCCTAAATATTTTTTGGGTGCAGTCAATAATATTCCATTGTTTACAATGAATATTAATATGCTTTGTAAGGCGAATATAGAGATGTTAAAGTTAATTTCTAAAATGTAGTTTACAAAAAACCGCAGACCATGCTAATTAAAATCATTCTATCAACTTATTTTCCTCAGGTTTTAAAAGGCGACTCTAAGAAAAATGCCTTATGGGAAACACCGTCATTCGAGAATTATTCCAGAATTAGAGGACCAAGAATAAGCTGCATTTTCTATGATAACGTTTTGTTCCCAATCTGCTGGCGCAGACCTTTTTTGCATCGCAAACCTGCCGTCCTCGTCTCCCGAATCGTGTCTCCGACCGTCCCGCGAGGCGACTGCCTATCATGAGATTCCGAATTTACAAGCGAAAGGTGGTAATACTGACTGTAGTGGTGGTCATCTGCGGATTCGCCGTCTGGAATAGCGGGAAACCGAAGAAGGCAAGCGCCACAGTGTTTCCCAAAGAGGTGGAAACGGGTAAACGGAGTAGCGTTGGTGGTCAAGAACAAATACATGTCACGATCCCAGTAACCCATAAAACTATCAACGAAACTCTTCCGGAAAAACTACAAGTACAACTACAGGCAGCTGCCAAATCTGGAGCGGACAACGCAACTCTGGTTTACAGAGGAATCGTCTTTCAACTCAACTTCGACCAGACACTAAGAAACGAGGAGAAGTTTCGTTCCGTGCGCCAGAAGGACGACCTAGTCGTCGTCGTCCAAGTTCACAACCGTCCCGAATACCTACGCCTGTTGGTGGACAGCTTGAGGAAAGCGAAAGGAATCGAGAACGTCTTGCTGGTATTCAGCCACGACTTCTGGTCGCCGGAAATCAACCGGATAGTCACGTCCGTCGACTTCTGCTTGGTCCTTCAGATATTCTTCCCCTTCAGCATCCAGCTCTATCCTCAAGAGTTCCCCGGGAACGACCCCAGAGATTGCCCTCGAGACATTCCCAAGAAAGATGCCTTAACCCTAGGCTGCTTAAACGCAGAGTACCCAGACTCCTTCGGACACTATCGGGAAGCCAAGTTCTCGCAGACCAAACACCATTGGTGGTGGAAGCTGCACTTCGTTTGGGATCGAGTCCGAGTCTTGAAAGAGCACCAAGGACTCTTATTGCTCATCGAAGAGGACCACTACCTCGCCCCCGACTTCTACCATCTTATCAAACTCATGGAGTCCCTCAAGAAAGAGCAATGTCCCGACTGCGACATCTTGTCTCTAGGAAGCTACGGACACGTCGGCTACTCCAGCAAAGCCAACAAAGTGGAGGTGAAAGCATGGAAGTCCACCGAGCATAACATGGGAATGGCGCTGAACAGAGATACCTACCAGAAACTCCTCAGATGCACCGATGCCTTCTGCACCTACGACGACTATAACTGGGATTGGTCGTTGCAGCACCTTACCGTGACCTGTTTGCCCACGTTCCTCAAGGTCATGGTCAGCGAGGCGCCTCGCGTCTTCCACGCCGGAGACTGCGGCATGCACCACAAGAAGTCGGCTTGCATGCCATCCAGCCAGAAGACGAAGATCGAGAACATTCTCCAAAGCAGCGGGAACCAGCTATTCCCCAAACAGCTGCTCATTACAAAGAGACTCCCAGCTTCCGGAGCCAAAGGAGTGGCTCCGCACGTCAAAAACGGAGGCTGGGGAGACATCAGGGACCATGAACTCTGCAAGAGCTACCTTCGATTACAGTGACTTTGTATTGTTTTTGTTGTTTTTGCATCCTCTAATGAAAGCCTTTAAGAGCTCTATACGGACTATTTCTTCCTATTGCCTGTTTTATTGAGATATTCCAAATAAAAAAGTATGTGACGTTTGGATTTGGTGGTTATGAGCATCATTGAAGTATTATGGAAAAAAAGTGTTATTGTTGTCATATATCTATTATTAAATAGCATTTTTGTGCCACTTCGAAGACGACGTTTGTATGTATGATTTTACGATCTGCAAAAGCATGAACTTTCTTATATATATATATATATATATATATATATGTTTGTATGTATGATTTTACGATCTGCAAAAGCATGAACTTTCTTATATATATATATATATATATATATATATGTATGTATTATGCATATAGACAAGTGTACTTTTGATCATAATTCCACCTTCTGTTTACGGTTATGCTAAAACGACGGGCTATTTTTGATATGCAGATGAACTATTTTCTATTTGCTTGAATGTGACTGACCGTTTTCCAGGTGTAAGGTTGTGCTTCATATTGAACGTATTGCAGTATTAGAATGGTTTTGAAGCTTTTGCAAGACATTAAAATTGCATTGACTATCTCGCACTCCTCATTAGCCCCTTATAGACGCGTTGTCCTATTTACACAAGCTTTCAGATCTCTGGCTCCGATTTTCACAGATCTAAGAAAGTGAGAAAATAAAGCCTTCGGAGCTGTAGTTTGAGACAACAATAGTATAGTGAATGTAATCAGGGTTGTTATTGTAAACTTAAAACCATAAAAAAATAAAATTCTTGAAATAAAATAAGCATTAATGGAAAGAAAATATATATAAATAAATATATAAACATATAGAAATATATATAGGGACTCCATAGAATTATTTTATTTCAGCTTCTTGCCAAAGGCAACACTTCTCATTTTAGTTTAATTTGAAGTTCTAAAAAAACTGAAACTAAATAAACTTAAACTTAACAAAAAAACTGACAAAACTCATATTTAATTTAAATTAAAATATAAAAATTTAATCTAATTCAAAATAGTATATCGATACTAAAATAATACTGCGTGTGACAAAGATATTTATTTATTATGTTTTGCATCCATGCACCACCGTCCAAAAACGTTTCTTTCTTTAGTGGAAAATGAAAGACGTTTTTAAAAGTGCCTTTGTGATTTTTGTTCATACAATGAAAGTCAATGGGTGCCGGTTGTTTTGGACCCCATTGGCTGTAACTGAGCAGACAAAAACAGCTGAAACATTCTTCAAAATATCTTCTTTTGTGTACTATCCCTTTAACTAAAAACTGAAATGGTGTCTTACACCTTCCCCCTTTTTTTCATGTTTTGTATTAAATATTTTGACTTAATTTAATAATTTGAATAGCTCCATTTAACACTTTTACCATGTTTGAATCTGTTCCGCAGAAGATGCGATAGCAGTCAATAGGTTCCTTCTGATCCTGATTATAGGCTTCCACAAGAGGATTTCAAGCACTTTTAGAGGGAAATATCTGTCGTTACCAATAGAGTTCAATGGAAATAACGACCATAGTTAGCTAACGATGCTTTTGGGAAACGCACCCCTGAATGTCTAATTAATAGTGACACTGACAGACTGGTATAATGTTGTATTTGGGATGTTTTCCATTAGTTAAAGATACTTCAGTGTACTTCAGTGGTGGTTGACAATGCAAAACCTATAGCCACAATGCTAGAGTGGTTGATAAAGTGTTTTTAGTGCATTGCTATGCAGTTGCATGTGGAAAAGTGTTCTGCATCCTCGCGTCTGTGTGATCTTCTGGTCTGTAGATGCGACTTTGTTCCTCCTTCATTGTGTTTTTCACCTGTTTTATCGTCCCTCTGGTGAATATGTCCGATCAAGCGCATACTTGGGTTCTTACCAGAATCTTTTCTGCTTCTAACTCAAAGAACTCCACTGAAATGCATCCTATCAGTCATTAAATGCTTGTGTGTTAGCAATGGTGATAAAATGCAGCGGGACGGAGAACTGCACCAACAACTAGGATAAGTATCACTGATGTTTAACTGAAAAGCGACTAGTCGGGTGAAACTAGTCAGAAAATGTGTGAATACCAAGTCAGAGATCTCAAACATTCTCATCAAATTCTCTCAAGATCAAATCATCATTTATTTTATTGGTCAATACTCTATAATACTCCCAATACTCTCAATTTATGACAACTGTTGATTGATTTCAGGAGAAAAATCTGTGACTAAATTTACACCTGCTAAAAATCCTTTTCCTAATTTGGGTTTTCTGGTCAAAAATGACTGGCCTTTTAAAAATTGCGATATTATCACTAAATACTGTATTTAATCATTTTATCAGCTTGTTTTCTTTCAATTAGCACTGGTTTTGTATTTTTTTTTTGGATCTAGTTTGTTTGTAGGGTTTATTGATTTGAGCTCATGCGCCTCAGTTATTGAATGAAAAAGCATTATTTGTGGATAATTTGGGCTAAATTTAACTCAAAAACTGAATTCCACTGAAATGCATCCTATCAGTCATTAAATGCTTGTGTGTTAGCAATGGTGATAAAATGCAGCGGGACGGAGAACTGCACCAACAACTAGGATAAGTATCACTGATGTTTAACTGAAAAGCGACTAGTCGGGTGAAACTAGTCAGAAAATGTGTGAATACCAAGTCAGAGATCTCAAACATTCTCATCAAATTCTCTCAAGATCAAATCATCATTTATTTTATTGGTCAATACTCTATAATACTCCCAATACTCTCAATTTATGACAACTGTTGATTGATTTCAGGAGAAACATCTGTGACTAAATTTACACCTGCTAAAAATCCTTTTCCTAATTTGGGTTTTCTGGTCAAAAATGACTGGCCTTTTAAAACGATCGATATTATCACTAAATACTGTATTTAATCATTTTATCAGCTTGTTTTCTTTCAATTAGCACTGGTTTTGTTTTTTTTTTGGATCTAGTTTGTTTGTAGGGTTTATTGATTTGAGCTCATGCACCTCAGTTATTGAATGAAAAAGCATTATTTGTGGATAATTTTGGCTAAATTTAACTCAAAAACTGAGTTCAATGAGGCCTACGATCAACCAGTTCCAAAAAAGAACTACAAAACCTGTGCTAAATGAGAGAAAACAAGTTGATAAAAGATTGAATCAAGATTCTGTGATAATCTAACGTAACTAGAAATGCATAAGCAATTCTTTGTAGTAATTTTTGACACGGAACACCACAAGTGTAACAAGTTGGGGGGAAAATTCTAATAAATCAAATAAAATGTAACAACTTTGGGAAGTTGTTATACCCTGTATGAGCAATGTCAGTAAGTTTTAGACATTGTCAAGAAAAAGAAAATCCTCTCTGGGTCAAAATGAGCACAACATGAGGCTTAAATACACTGCAAGTGAATAACCAACAGATCTGATATAAATACCCTGCAATTTTTCCAATTACAAATGTTGAGCTGATATTATGGTCTGACCTTTTAAGACTCATAACAAGACGAATTACTCTGGTGCCACCATGCACATCCACTGCTGCCATATAATGCTAATGGAGAGAATAGTTCAATGCCAATTAGCATAATCGGTAATTAATCAGAATGCAAATGACAGGCGGGATCAGATATGATGATGTGAATGCAACCATCACTGAACAGCGTTTATGCTGCAGAGATGAATGGGAAAAAAATGTGCAGTGCATTTTTACTGGAACTAAATGTTCAAAACATATAATTATGAGGTTGGTCTTGAATTGTACAAAACATAAATGTGCACCAAACTATGTCCATCAGTCCTGAAAGTATGTCTTGTGTTCATGCCAAGACCGACCTGTCTCTCTGTGTTAATTTCCCAATTATAAGAACCAACGTCTGGAGGAAAAAAGAGTCTGGCACATCAGATGAAAGGCTGTTCGCAGGAATGAAGATCGCAAACTCAGACAGAGTATAAAGCATGTGTGTAGTTTAACAGAAACTCAAAAAGCTGTAGATTTGAATAATGCAAGAGTTTGCTTTTTTACAAAAAAAATCTGAAAAATCAATAAAAAAATTCTCTGGCTGATTTTATTCAATTTAAATCTATTGAAAACAGAGTAACTGGTTCTATCAATTAGAGAATGCATATCGTTTAAATCATTTAAGTATAATTTAAAAAAATGGCTTCTTCGTAATCAACATTAATGTTGCTTTATCCATTATTACTATTAATAATTTTATTTTTTAAATTCAATTCAAGTTTATTTGTATAGCGCTTTTCACGATACAAATCATTGCAAAGCAACTTTACAGAAAATTAAGTTTCTACAATATATTTAGTTTTTTTTTATTTTAATTTACATTTTTATTTTTTACCCATAATAATTTTAATTTATTTTATATATTGTCATTTTGTATAATGCATTGTTAAATTGTATTTTAGAGAGTTGTTTATAATTTTTGGTTGTATTTTGTTGTTATTGTATTTCTATTTTGCTTTTATTTTATTGTATCTCGTTTTTAGGCCATCTGGCAAAGGGACTACCAATGAAAACCTTTGGGCTAATTTGGGTACGTTTACATTCATGAATGCTGATTTATGTAGATTGTCCCTTTAGAAATAAAAAATATATATAAAAATGTGACAATTCAAGTCGGTTGAGATGCTAATCGCGATATAATTGGAGGTGAGAGTTTATATGAAAGTATTTCTGAGGGGAACTGGAGTTTAGATGGTATTTTCTTTTCATCTTGACTCTGTATAATGCATATTAAAGATGTTTTATGAAGCATAATTTCACAACGTTAAAGTCAGACCGTTCTGTTTTTGCTTCAAATTTTGATCTAATTTAAATCAAAACTTTTAAATGCATGCATTAATGATGTGTCCGGGTTGTTTTTGACCCGGAGAGGGTTTTCTTTTTCCTGAAAATGCTGTTAATGTTTCGCATTGGAGTTAAACTTACTGACTTTGCTCAGCACAGGGAAAAAAACAGCTTCCCAAAAAACTGATAATTTTTGTATTTCGGGGGGGATTTTTTTTCTCACCTTGTTACGGGTCAAACATGACCAGCCTACAAAAACTGCTTATTAATCTCGTTATGCTGTATTATCACCAAATCTTGGATTTGATCTTTGAATCAGCTTGTTTTTAGTCAATCAGCACAGGTTTTGCATTTCTTTTTGGACCTGATCTGAGCTCACGCACCTGTTTTTGAGTGAAAAAAGCATTATTTGTGGACAACTTTGACAATAATCACTGAGACCTACAATCAACTACAAAACCTGTGCTGATTAAAAGAAAGCAAGGGTTGGTTCCAAGTTTTGAGACATTTACAAGCAACCTTTTTAACACCAAATTAGATAAAGGATGAATTTTCAGGTTAAATTAGTAATTATTTTCAAACCATACTCACAAAACAAACATATCACATATAAACAACCATCTGATAATGAAACAGGAGCCAAACACAGGCTTATTTAAGATCATTTTATAAATTCCTCTGCATTAGAAATACAACTGTTTTCTATTTTGTGTAATTATTATTTCAATCCATCATAAATCTGTAATTTACAATATTTACACATTGTACAATAACCCGTTTCATTTGAAACAATATTAAAATAAATGCTTATTTAAGCGCATTTTTCTTCCAATGCAATTCTGAGAAAAACCCAGTTTGAACAATCGGTGCAAAACAATTCGACCACAGTAGTGAAAACCATCCAATTATTGTGCTTTTAATTAAACTCATGGTACTTTCGGGTTGTACTTCACAATATATTGCATCACAGTAATGAGGAGAGTTAGGCTGAAAACGTGTTTAACTGTCATGAAAATAATGCATAGAATTTAATGGCTTCATTATGTTTATGCAAAATATATGTTCTTTGTTGATTTTAGAGTGAAATATGATCTTGACAGGCTTAAAGATATAATGCGTCTGAAGGTCCAGTTATTCGATCGTCCCGCTGGGAGAGTTGGCCGGGTTTTGGGACGACAACAAGCCCTAAAGAGAAAAATGGTGAGGACAGATGAGTCAAGGATGTATTAAATTGATTAAAAGTGACAGTAAAGACATTTAGAATGTTACAAAAGATTCTATTTCAAATAAATGCTGTTCTTTTGAACTTTCTGTTCATCTGTGAATCCTGAAAAATAAAATGTATCACAGTTTCCACACAAATATTAATGTTTTCAACATTGATAATAATCAGAAATGTTTCTTGAGCAGCATATTAGAATGATTTCTGAAGATCATGTGACACTGAAGACTGGAGTAATGATGCTGGAAATACAGCTGCTCATCACAGAAATAAATTACAGTTTAACAGATATTCACATGGAAAACAGATATTTTACATTACAAAACTATTTCACAATTTTTGATCAAATAAATGCAGCCTCGGTGAGTGGAAGAGACTACAAGTTGACTGTCAACTTCTCACAAAAGCATCAGCACTAGCAATAAAATAATTGCTTTTCCTAACTGTTTTCACCTGGTTGATCAGTGATCAGATGTTCATTTGGCAAGAACAAAACTTGGCATCATGACCACAATGTTCACAGTCGAGTGCAGCATCGCCTCAAAACTCTAATATAACACAAATGCACACTAAAAAGTGATTTTCAACCAGTGATACTCTGTTTAATGCTGTGAACTGAAGCATATGACAAAAAGCATCAGTCTTTGGCATTGATGGACTGTAGGGAACCCTAACAATGTGTTGAAAATGTGTTCATCCTCAGGCCATCCGAGATGTAGATGAGTTTGTTTCTCCATCGGATTTGGAGAAATTGCATCACTTGCTCACCAATGGATGTGAATGGGTGCCGTCAGAACGAGAGTCCAAACAGCTGATAAAAACATCACAAGTAATCCACAGCACTCCAGTCCATCAGTTAACATCTGGAGAAGACAAAAGCAGCTGAAACAAATCCAGCATTAAGACGCTTTTAACTAAAATACATAGAGTTCATAATCCATAATAACACTTCCTCCAGTGAAAAAGTGCATCTGCTGTTATCTCTCACATCAAAATCCAGCCACATATTTGTTTAGAGCTGTTTAAACGCTGCTTGATCTGTGCAGATTTCTCTCCTGATTCACACCAGAACACTTTTTCACTGGAGGAAGCGTTATAATATAATGAGTAAATTCACAATATACTAAATTTTGAAGTCAACTACTCGTAAAAAAAAAAAATAGTTGCAATTCAATCTTAGTAATTTTTTAACAAAAAAAAAGGCCAAATCACACCAACATATAGTTTTGTATAAATACAATCATAAAATAAATAAACAATACTCTCATTTCCTCCATGTCTTTACAAAATGTACTTTGCAATTACCTGTTTTACAGGATAAATACGATCTTAAATGACACCTCTCTAATTTTATTAGTAATACAAAACAGTCTGGAGAGAGTTTCTCGGTGTGTGACTGTGTGTGCTTCTGGAAACTTATTTAAACACACTGGACTTGTCTTATGTCAGGGAAAGTGCTGGAAAACAGTGCAGCGCCTCCTCTGGTCTAAAGCCTGCAGTGTTCCAGACTAAAATCAGCACATCCAGATTCTACTGGACCCCAAACAAACAACAACATATACACTCAAGTCCCATGCATTAGATCACATTTCAGAGCTTTTCTCAGAATCAACTTCATTTTAATTTCATCTTTGTGTGTCAAAAGCGCTGGGTTAAAAAGGGACAAACCCAGCGGTTGGGTTGTTTTGACCCAGCGGTTGGGTTGTTTTGACCCAGCGGTTGGGTTGTTTTGACCCAGCGGTTGGGTTGTTTTGACCCAGCGGTTGGGTTGTTTTGACCCAGCGGTTGGGTTGTTTCGACCGCTGGGTCAAAACAACCCAATAGCTGAGTTTGTTCGGAAATCATTATGTGAATAGTCACTAAATGAGTGTCATTGACCAAAAATAAAATAAATAAATAAACATGTTTTTATTTTGTGTCTGTGTACACTCTAAAAAATGCTGGGTTATTTCAACCCAACTTTGGGTCAAAAATGAATTAGGGTTAAATTTTTTAATTGAATTTTTAACCCAAAAGTTGAGTTAGTCCATGCATATTTGACCCAAAGTTGGGTTGAAACAAACAACCCAGCATTTTTTTTAGTGTGAAGCTAATTTTGAACATAACAGGTCAAACTGACACATAACAGGGAGGAACCTTTTTTTTTTTAACACAGTAGGTGTTCATATTTTTTCTTATTTTGTATTTTATCATTTTGAAGAATGTTGGTAACCAAACAGTTGCTGGCAGCCATTGAATTCCATAGTATTTTTTCCATACAAGTCAATGGCTACCAGCAACTGTTTGGTTGCACACTAAAAAATGCTGGGTTATTTCAACCCAACTTTGGGTCAAATTTGGACTAACCCAACTTTTGGGTTAAAAATTTAATGTAAAAATTTAACCCAATGGTTGGGTTAGTCCATATTTGTGACCCTGGAGCACAAACCCAGTCATAAGGGTCAATTTTGTGAAATTGAGATTAATACATCATCTGAAAGCTGAATAAATAAGCTTTCCATTGATGTATGGTTTGTTATGATAGGAGAATATTTGGCCGAGATACAACTATTTGAAAATCTGGAATCTGATATGGAAAATCTAAATATTGAGAAAATCATCTTTAAAGTTGTCCAAATGAAGTTCTTAGCAATGCATATTACTAATCAAAAATTAAGTTTTGATATATTTACAGTAGGAAATTTACAAAATATCTTCATGGAACATGATCTTTACTTAATATCCTAATGATTTTTGGCATAAAAAGAAAGAAAAATCAATAATGTTGACCCATACAATGTATTTTTGGCTATTGCTACAAATATACCCCAGTGACTGGTCCAGGGTCACATTTGACCCAAAGTTGGGTTGAAACAACCCAGCATTTTTTTAGAGTGTGTGTACCAACATTCCTCAGAATATATTATTTTGTGTTCAACAGAGGAAAGAAACTCATACAGGTTTGGAACCACTTTCATTTTTGGATTAAGGTTATTTTTTGGCAAGTTGCATGGAAACCATTGGGGGTAACACAAGCGGGTTACCCGTATTTTCAACACAACAGCAGTTTAAGGAAGACGTGCATCATTCAGAGCATAATTTCCACTAGAATGCAGCAGGATGGGATGCTTTATCTCTCAGGTGGTTTGTGTCTTTATTGTGAATTCTAGCACCTCAAAGCTCAATGTTTCACAGTTGCAGCCAATGAGCATTGCAGATTTCGCTTGCAGGAAGTGACACCCAGAACATTGATTGACAGACACCTCTTGTGACTCCCTGCCCCAAAAAGGACGAAAGGGGTATATGATAGTGGACTCGCCTCGCCTGGTCTCGCACACACAGCCCGCCGGTCTTACTTTAGCTCTCTATCACCCCTCCTTACTCTAGTGGACATTCCTTCTGGAACTTTCTCAATCGGGGGTTCGAGAAACTTTGCTCATGAGTATATAAAGAGTGAAGAAGGCCCGATGCTCGGCAGATAAAGCGAAAGCAGCGACGAGAAGTCAACGCCAGAGAGCACAGCTCAACAAACTCAAAGCAAACTCAGATCTCCATACGCCAGGAGAATATTTGCACAGACGTTTTATACAGAAGACAATCATCAAGGTAAATCAATATGCTAAATTTTTACTGTTTTTTTTTATTTTTAGAATTTTAATTTGTTTAATTTAACTTCAAATGCTTTAAAAATATGTTAAAATTCGATCAGAATGTAGAATCATTTGAATGGCGTTAATGGCACATATTTATTTTTTTTATTTGCATTTTCTCATTTTTACAACATTTTCCTCAGATTAAGAATTAAAGGCAAAAAATATAAGCAACTTCACTGGGTTGCATACAGAAGCTAAGAGCACATGTCTGCAAGCATGGCTCTAGGAGAAGCCTAATGACAGCTGTGGCTTTTCAGACAATTTGTTAAACCAGAGTAACTCAAAATATTATCCTAAAATGAGAATAGGTCGTATTACATTAGTTAAACCCCCAAAAATGGGGTAAAAAGATACTTCAGGTCGCATAATTGCAGCATTTGCCTGCTGCTTCTGTGAAATGTGACACTCCTTCGAGATTTATAGTGACAGGTGTTGAACATGTGCTATTGATTCGACGGCTATAGAGGGCTTGGATCAGCTGTTGCTTCATTATCATTCATTTAAAGTAGGCTTTTGGCCAAAGATAAAAGCAATTTGTATTTTGAAAAATTTACAATAATTAATCATCTTTTTTTTTTCACCTTTTGAGTTGAATAATCTGCGGTTTTAATTCATAGGAATTTTGGGATGTAGTGATGAAAGTAACAAAAGCATTTTGCCACAGAATATTTATAGTATGAAATATTTGTGAACTTTCAGAGGAATATTACAGACAGAATAAAATAAATTAAGATTTATATATATATATATGAATGACGACAACAGTGATATTTTAATAATTAAATAATTATATATATATATATATATATATATATATAACAAAAATTATTAAAATATCACTAAGTTGTCATTCCAACATTTATGTTTAGTAAGAATAAATATAATATCTGTATTTTGAGGAGGGTTATTATAGTTAACTAAAATTTAAACTAAATCCATAAAATTAAATTAAATTAAAATAAAGAATTTTGTTACTAAATTAAAAAAAACATTTATTAAATAAAAACATTTTTATTTAAATTTATTTCAATTAATTAATTTATTTCAGCTAGTTTTCTGAAGCACTTGATGTTCTAAAATAACTACCGGTATATATATATATATATAAACACACAACAAAATTACTAAACCTTTAACTAAAATAAACATGAAAGCAGAAAATATAAAAATGAAATCTAATTCAAAATATTAAAAACTATAACAGTATCTCAATGATACTATCAAAATGTATTATTTAATATTTTACATTTATCTTTAACTAGTTTTGAGAATTTGAGTGATTTAGAATGTAGTGATGAAAGTAAAGAAAACATTAATAGAGGATTGTATCAAAAAACATTTTAGTATAAAAAATATTTAGTTTGTTGTAGACAGAATAAGTTCATTCTTAAAGGAACAGGAGTCATTCCAACATGTATGCTCAGTAATGATTAATTACAGGACACACAATGCTCAGAAATCTAATGGAACACATCTGTTTGTTATTTTCCAATTATATTAAGACTTGATATTCCAGAATCCTTATTTATAATCCTGATTATATATCTTTTATGCAGATGCCTGAGAACGCTGCACGGCCGATGATGGAGGAAGAAGCAGAGACCTTCGCCTTCCAGGCTGAGATCGCTCAGCTGATGTCTCTGATCATCAACACCTTCTATTCCAACAAAGAGATCTTCCTCAGGGAGCTCATCTCCAACTCTTCAGATGTAAGTCAATCAGTGCGTTATCCGTTTATGTACCAGCGTTTGTTCCAAAAATGCACAATAAAACAATGCATATCTTCAAAACAGGCACTGGACAAGATCAGATACGAGAGCTTGACGGACCCAAGCAAACTCGACTCATGCAAGGACCTGAAGATTGAACTCATCCCCGATCAGAAAGAGCGCACGCTCACAATCATCGACACCGGCATCGGCATGACCAAAGCAGACCTCATCAACAACCTTGGCACCATCGCCAAATCCGGCACCAAGGCCTTCATGGAGGCCCTGCAGGCCGGAGCGGACATTTCTATGATCGGCCAGTTTGGAGTGGGTTTCTATTCCGCCTACCTAGTGGCCGAGAAAGTCACGGTCATCTCCAAACACAACGATGACGAGCAGTACATCTGGGAGTCTGCAGCTGGTGGTTCCTTCACAGTGAAGACAGACTACGGTATGAGCTCTCAGAAGTGTTTCATTGGGCTTTTTTTAGTCTAAAAGTACTGGAACTTGACATAAGTGACCACAAAACCAGTCATAAGGGTCCATTTTTCGAAATTGAGATTTATACATCACCTGAAAGCTGAATAAATGAGCTTTCCATTGATGTATGGTTTGTTAGGATAGCACAATATTTGGCTGAGATACAACTATTTGAAAATCTGGAATCTGAGGGTGCAAAAAAATCTAAATATTGAGAAAATCATCTTTAAAGTTGTCCAAATGAAGTTCTTAGCAATGCATATTACTAATCAAAAATTAAGTTGTGATATATTTACGGTAGGAGATTTACAAAATATCTTCATGGAACATGATCTTTACTTAATATCATAATGATTTTTGGCATAAAAAGAAAGAAAAATCAATAATTGTTTTTGTGCTCCAGGGTCACATATGCATTTGCTTTGGAATTTCAGGCCCATCCATTGGACGTGGCACCAAAGTCATTCTCCACCTTAAAGAAGATCAGTCCGAATATGTTGAGGAGAAGCGCATCAAGGAAGTCGTGAAGAAACACTCTCAGTTCATCGGTTACCCCATTACGCTCTTCGTAAGTGCTTGTACTTTGGTACAAGAACTGCAAACCTTGGTTCCTCTCCACTTGAACAAATAAAGCATCAATTCTCATCTTACAGGTTGAGAAACAGAGAGAGAAAGAGGTTGATCTTGAAGAAGGAGAAAAGGAGGAGGAGGTGGCGGCCGGCGATGATGAGAAAGACAAACCCAAGATCGAGGACTTGGGCGCCGATGAAGATGAAGACACCAAAGATGGCCAGAACAAGAGGAAGAAGAAGGTCAAGGAAAAGTACATCGATGCTCAAGAACTGAACAAGACCAAGCCCATTTGGACCCGTAACCCTGATGACATCACCAACGAGGAGTACGGCGAGTTCTACAAGAGTTTGAGCAACGACTGGGAGGATCACCTGGCTGTTAAGGTTGGTAGGAATATCGAGTCAGAAATGGCTGGACTTGGTGAAGACTAGATGATTAAACCACCAATGTTCGTCTTGTTGCAGCACTTCTCAGTTGAGGGCCAATTGGAGTTCCGCGCTCTATTGTTCGTACCCAGAAGAGCCTCTTTTGACCTTTTCGAGAACAAGAAGAAGAGAAACAACATTAAATTATACGTACGCAGGGTCTTTATCATGGACAACTGCGAGGACCTCATTCCAGAATATCTCAGTAAGTGTCTCAGGAGTGCATTTGCCAGCGATTCCTAGAAATGACATCCTCCTGAGAACCAGAAAAAAAAAGCGTTGTCAATTTTACATTGGTTATAGCACAAGAAAAAAATGGAAAAATAAAATTTTTGAAAAATTATATTTTATTCATATGTTATGCTATGTCCTCTGTAGAGGACACCAGGACTCAAAATAAAATGACATGAATAAACATGAAAAGGGAAAAACAATGGGATTTTTTTTTTTTTAAATCACCAATTTTTAGGTTTCAGGATTTTTTTTATACCAAACTTTGTATAAGTATGATTCTCAACTATAAAAGATATAACAAACATTGCTTTATGCAATATGTGTGTACAATTTCCATAAACTGGTTTTCCCATTAAACACAATGTTATCTATACACTGTACATAATTTGCATATTAATGTGCTGTTGGGACAGCATATTGAAAAAAGGAGTGTAATAATGGGAGTAATAATTGGACAGATTTTCATAATAATTTCTAATATTGCTATATAATTTATTTTCCTATTCATTTGTTGTGTGTGTCTCCCAAAATGCATAATAAACATGTGTTTAGTCCTGGTCTACAGTGGACATGTATGAAATCAATATCACTAAAATATAATGTCCTCTACAGAGACAAAAACTCCATAGCTGGGTCTCAGGAGGATATATCAGAGAGTTTAAATGTTAATGAGTTAAACTTTCGTCCCAGACTTCATTAAGGGTGTTGTGGACTCGGAGGATCTGCCGCTGAACATCTCCAGAGAGATGCTTCAGCAGAGCAAGATCCTGAAAGTCATCCGCAAGAACCTGGTCAAGAAGTGTTTGGAGCTCTTCACCGAGCTCTCCGAGGACAAAGACAACTACAAGAAATACTACGAGCAGTTCTCCAAGAACATCAAGGTGTGTGTGTGTGCTTTCCGAGTAGCT
Source organism: Sinocyclocheilus rhinocerous (assembly GCF_001515625.1). NCBI lineage: Eukaryota > Metazoa > Chordata > Actinopteri > Cypriniformes > Cyprinidae > Sinocyclocheilus > Sinocyclocheilus rhinocerous. Next base: position 1,014,379 of record NW_015662583.1, on the reverse strand, counting down.
ATTGAAATCACATTTATCATACTTCCGAGCTAAAATGTATTTTCCAATTGTAGCTGGGCATCCATGAAGACTCTCAGAACCGCAAAAAACTCTCAGAGCTGCTTCGCTATTACACATCAGCTTCCGGAGACGAGATGGTGTCCCTCAAGGACTATGTGTCTCGCATGAAGGACAGCCAGAAGCACATCTACTACATCACTGGTCAGTAGCTGGCTAATGAATTTAAATATTATTTTAACCCACAGATGCCTCATACGAACCTTGCTCTTCTCCAAAAGGTGAGACCAAAGATCAGGTGGCCAACTCTGCTTTCGTGGAGCGCCTGCGCAAAGCCGGTCTGGAGGTGATCTACATGATCGAGCCCATCGATGAGTACTGTGTCCAGCAGCTGAAGGAATACGAGGGCAAGAACCTGGTATCAGTGACCAAAGAAGGCCTGGAGCTGCCCGAGGACGAGGAGGAGAAGAAGAAGCAGGAAGATTTGAAAGCCAAATATGAGAACGTATGCAAGATCATGAAAGACATTCTCGACAAAAAGATTGAGAAGGTATACGCCGTTAGCATACTAGGCTTTGATTTTGAAGTGCACACTCTTCAGAGCCATTAAATGATAGTGTATCCAAACAGGTCACCGTCTCAAACCGTCTGGTGGCTTCGCCTTGTTGCATCGTCACAAGCACCTACGGATGGACGGCCAACATGGAGAGGATCATGAAGTCTCAGGCCTTGAGGGACAACTCCACCATGGGCTACATGACCGCTAAAAAGCACCTAGAGATCAACCCCGTCCATCCCATCGTCGAGACGCTCAGAGAGAAAGCAGAAACTGACAAGAACGACAAGGCCGTGAAAGACTTGGTGATCCTGCTGTTTGAAACAGCGTTGCTCTCCTCTGGATTCACGCTGGAAGACCCACAAACACATGCCAACCGCATCTACAGGATGATCAAACTTGGTCTTGGTAAGTTGGATGACTACAAAAATGAAACATTTAAACACATCAACCTAGAGTATATCACCATTATTAATGCATTCATGGTTATTGGTAATGCCCATCCAAAAAAAAATCTGTCCACCACTACTCTTAATAATAAAATTCATAATTGGCATCTAGATCCTTTAACATCAGTGGAACTTTTCCAATGCATAGTGGAAAAAAAGTTTCTTAAGATGATTTAAATGTTCTTCACACTAATTTAAAATGGTTCTTTTAAGAATTATCCACTAAAACATTTCAGACCACCATTAGACGCTTAAATGTAAAGGTTCTTTATTGGCTTTGATGGTTCATTGAAGAACCTTTAACATCCATGGAACCTTTCCATTGCACTAAATGTTCTTTTTAATGGAAAAAAAGGTTGTTTAGAACAATAAAATGTTCTTCACACTAATAAAAATTTTTACTTTTAAAGGGATAGTTCACCCAAAAATGAAAATAAAAATATATAGATAAATAAATAAATAAAGTAATAAACAGGAAAACAAAGAAATAAATGACTTGATAAAAACAAATGTAGTTCGTTTGTAATAAAACTGTATCCTGAATTTATTTTTTAATACCTTTTCCTATTTGTATTATTTTCTGTATTTTTATATTCATTTCTATTCTCTTTAGCTTTTACTTATTCTTTCATGTATTTCACATATTTATCTATTTTTTAAATGTACTTATTCATGCATTTGTATATGTTTTTATTCATTCCCATATGTATTTATTTCCAGATTTATTTATTCATTTATTTCTTTTTACTTTTCGGAAGTCATTGTCTGAGAGCTCAGATCAAGCTAATGATAGAGTTCGGAGTTTGTGGATCAACTGGAGACTTCAAGATATTTTCACAGATTCACATTATTATGTAGAATTATTTTATAGCGACTGAATTCAGCTACTTATCCTCAGTTCTGTTATTAAGCGTGGAATCATCAACATCGTCGATGAGATGATACTTGTTTTTAAGTCATTTATTTCTCTTTATTTTATTTATCTCTCTATTTATTTGTTTGTGTATTAATTTCTGCAGGTTTGGTCCTCCATGGTTCACTAATGTTCAAGCCCATATTCGCTGTAGTTCCTGTAGAGCTCATACAGAGAGAGTCCAGCAGATGGCAGCGAAATAATACAAAAATACAACAGCAGTAGTTTAAATCAATTTAAATCCACAAACATTTAGAATGTACCTTACTTATTAAAAATGTACAAACTTATTGTAAATTGTTACTAAAAATACATAAATGCATAAATAAATAGATGTAATAACAGGAAAACAAAGAAATAAATGACTTGATAAAAACAAATGTAGTTCGTTTGTAATAAAACTGTATCCTGAATTTATTTTTTAATACCTTTTCCTATTTGTATTATTTTCTGTATTTTTATATTCATTTCTATTCTCTTTAGCTTTTACTTATTCTTTCATGTATTTCACATATTTATCTATTTTTTAAATGTACTTATTCATGCATTTGTATATGTTTTTATTCATTCCCATATGTATTTATTTCCAGATTTATTTATTCATTTATTTCTTTTTACTTTTCGGAAGTCATTGTCTGAGAGCTCAGATCAAGCTAATGATAGAGTTCGGAGTTTGTGGATCAACTGGAGACTTCAAGATATTTTCACAGATTCACATTATTATGTAGAATTATTTTATAGCGACTGAATTCAGCTACTTATCCTCAGTTCTGTTATTAAGCGTGGAATCATCAACATCGTCGATGAGATGATACTTGTTTTTAAGTCATTTATTTCTTTATTTTCCTGTTATTTTATTTGTCTCTCTATTTATTTATTTGTGTATTAATTTCTGCAGGTTTGGTCCTCCATGGTTCACTAATGTTCAAGCCCATATTCGCTGTAGTTCCTGTAGAGCTCATACAGAGAGAGTCCAGCAGATGGCAGCGAAATAATACAAAAATACACGTTACAGCAGTAGACAACATTTAAAACTGAGATGCACAAGTCCATAGAGATAAATAATGTTTATAATGCACTCGTTATTAATAATGATCTCCTTAGCGTAAAATAACGCACGAGATGCATTGCATTATTTCATCAGATGAAAATGAAGCTGAAGTGCAGAATCAGTTTACAGACATGATGTGTTCAGCTTAGTTTAGTTTAGAAACAGATGCATCAGCTCTGTGTTTCTGAGCAGCACAAATGAATAAGCATCTAATGATTCTTGTAGCTTGTCATCTCTGTATTCTGCTCTGTTCTGGAGAGATGAGGCTGTGAAGGGTTTTTCTCCATCAGGGCTCGAATAAGAAAGGCGCTAACAGCGTCCCACCCGCCACACAGCTGCTGAGGGGCAAAGCGTCCGGATCTCAGGCTCCGCTGAAGAAGGAGCCTATCATCTATCCATCTATCTATAATCTTTCTATCTATCTATCTATCTATCATCTGTCTATCTATCCATCTATCTATCTATCTATCTATCTATCTATCTGCCTATCTAT
>NW_015662583.1:1007722-1007910 GCF_001515625.1 Sinocyclocheilus rhinocerous | reverse complement strand
TCTATCTATTCTATCTATCTATCTATCTATCTATCTATCATCTATCATCTATCTATCTATCTCTCATCTCTATCATCTCTATCATCTATCTATCTATCATCTATCCATCTATCTATCTATCTATCTATCTATCATCTGCTATCTATCTCTATCTATCTATCTATCTATCTATCATCTGACTATTTCTA
>NW_015662583.1:996674-1007273 GCF_001515625.1 Sinocyclocheilus rhinocerous | reverse complement strand
TCTATCTATCTATCTATCTATCTATCTATCTATCTATCTATCTATCTTTTATCTATCTATCTATCTATCTATAATCTATCTATCTATCTATCTATCTATCTATCTATCTATCTATCTATCATATATTACATTATCTTCCCCTTCAGAAGTTTCTTTTCTCACATCTGACCTAATTAAAGCCAGTTAACGATCCTCACGAGTCAAACTGAGCTCACACCTCACTGTTACCCATAAAAATATATATATTAACACTCACAAATATAATCGCACACGTCATTTATTTACCACTTACAGTGCAGTAGACTAATGTATTTATTTCTGAGATTATATATATATATATATTATTATTAAATAATACTCTTAAAACTCTTATTAAAATTAAAGTTAATTATTATTTAGCAATTATTTACAAACATTATTTGTATAATATATATAATAATATATATTATATTTTATGTAATACACACAGACATATATATCATAACAAATAAATTGTTAATTATTTAACAATCAGCATTAAATAATATATATATATCGTATATAATAACAAATATATTATAACAAATGAATTGTTAATAAATTGTTAGTCTTTAGTAATTATTTAATAAATGTTATTTAACAATCATTATTAATTAAATTATATATATAATAAAAGATAATATTTATAATTATATAATAAATTATATATGTATATACATTCATATATAGAGAATTATATACCTTTTTAGGCAGTATACATATTACAGTAAAATATTTCTGAGATTAAATAAATATCAATATAATTTAATAAATGAATTATTAATAAATTAGTATTTAATCATATTAATTAATTAAATAATACATATTATTTAATAAGAGTAAGACAGAGATATTTAGCCATAAAAGTGCTAATATATAGTATAAAATATAGATTATTGCAGTATACCAGTAATATAATATAATATAATATATAAATGCTGTTTGTAAATATGTAGTAATAATATACATTTTATATATGAATAACATGTATAATCTACTGTGTAAGTAATATATTCATATGTGTTTTTAGTGTGAGATATGTGTAAGTGCTGGTTTGTGGATGGTCCTGATGGTCTGTGTTGGTCAGAAGAGCGTCTCAGAGCAGCTGCAGGTTTTTCTCAAAAACACCCGAGTATGATGATGCATAAGAATGTGATGTAAGAGGCTTTTGTGAGTGGGTGCCGGGTCTCCAGAGTGGTGTTTTGTGTGTTGCTATGCGGTTGCTAGGTCAGTGCGGGTTGTTTCTACGGTGATAGTAAGTGGTTGCTAAGTTGTTATGAGTGGTTGCTTGGGTTTGTCATTGTATGCATTTATTTGGTTACTACCGTTTTCGATGCTAAATTTGTATAAAATCATAAAACACAGATTCCATAAAAATTTAAATAGACAACACAAAATTTTGTTAAATATATAAAAATATTGTTAGATTTTTAATAAATTATTAAATCGTTAAAGTTTTATTAAACAAATTGATGAGGCATTATTTTAAAATTTTTTGAAATTTAATTCAGCCATTAAAAATTTAATCTGAATCTTTAATATGAAAAAAAAACAGAATTTGGAAAAAGTAAAATAAAACATGTCATATGCCACTATTATTGTTTGAATAAAATATTAAAAGTGTTATGAATTCAGTTGATTAGGCATCCTTCTGAATTATTAAAATTGAATTCAGCCATTAAAATTTGATTCTAGAAAATTTTAAATGTAAAACAGAATTTGAGGGAAAAAAACGCAATTCATATTATTTTAAAAGTTTAATAAATTCTTAAATGTTTATTTGTTTATGAATTCAGTTGATTAGGCATAGGATTGGGCGATATGGTAAAAATATCACTTTTTTTTTTTTTCCAGGAAAATCACGATTCACGATTTTATCACAATTCTTTGTCATGTTGATTTTACTATTTTCTCTAAGTTGTCTGAGCAGTAATTTCCCTATTTTACAAAACAAAGCCTTACAAGGTAACAAAATATAAAGTAAAAAAGAATGGCAGACATTTAGGCCAAAGTGGGCAAAGATAAAAATCTTTATCATTGTTTTATCTTTGTTATTAAAAAATAACAACAAACATACACACTACAAACACACATAACTGATTCTTATTAAAGCAACTGTATTAATGTTCTTCAATCACTTTGTGTTTAGTTGTTTTATAACATTAATGACAAGCAGCAGCATGTTTAGAACTATTAGACTGCTGTCACTTTAAGACCTACACTCATCTAACATACAGGCACGCATCCGTTTCTCTCTCAGCTGTTTACTTTCACTTTAGACATAACCAACTGTGTTTATATGTAAACCTTGTGTGTTTTTGACAGCATTAGCGCAATCAGACGTGAAAGAGTCCAGTAATCAGCTGCTGTTTGTCAGGATTTTTAGTGTGTACGGGCTCAGAAAAAGCACATGTCAGAACAGCACGCGAATGAAATGTTTAACTAGCAAGGCTTTAAAGCACATGCAAATACAGTACTTTTGTGGTTGTGAATAAGTGCAGTGTCCTGTGAGTGTGACTCTACCGCTGAGTAACATTTGTAGCGCGATACTACCATATTCCTTCAAAAGCAGATCGTGGAGACATTTTAATCACCCACGATCAAAAATAGTCATATCACGCACCCCAAATTAGGCATCATTTTTGAAAATTTAAATTTAATTCAGCCATTAAAAACGGAAAACACAGAATTCGGGAAAAATAAAACACATTTCATAGGGCACTATTATCAGTGTTGGGGGTAACGCGAGTTACGTAATCAGATTACTTTTTTTCAGGTAACTAGTAAAGTAATGCATTACTTTTTAATTTACAAGAGAATATCTGAGTAACTTTTTCAAATAAGTAACGCAAGTTACTTTGTTTCCCATTTATTGATTGACAGCTCTCCTGTCCCCATGGTGACAGAAATCAGATGTTACTGTAGTTCTAAAATAAATATGAATATGCATTAATTCAGGGGTGGGCAAACTTGGCCCTTCCAGGCCACTTTCCTTCAGAGGTTAGCTCCAACCCTAATCAAAGGGGGGGGCCCCCCTCGGTCCGTTCGCGATCTCGTTCTGGGGGGGGCCCCCCTCGGTCCGTTCGCGATCTCGTTCTGGGGGGGGCCCCCCTCGGTCCGTTCGCGATCTCGTTCTGGGGGGGGCCCCCCTCGGTCCGTTCGCGATCTCGTTCTGGGGGGGGCCCCCCTCGGTCCGTTCGCGATCTCGTTCTGGGGGGGGCCCCCCTCGGTCCGTTCGCGATCTCGTTCTGGGGGGGGCCCCCCTCGGTCCGTTCGCGATCTCGTTCTGGGGGGGGCCCCCCTCGGTCCGTTCGCGATCTCGTTCTGGGGGGGGCCCCCCTCGGTCCGTTCGCGATCTCGTTCTGGGGGGGGCCCCCCTCGGTCCGTTCGCGATCTCGTTCTGGGGGGGGCCCCCCTCGGTCCGTTCGCGATCTCGTTCTGGGGGGGGCCCCCCTCGGTCCGTTCGCGATCTCGTTCTGGGGGGGGCCCCCCTCGGTCCGTTCGCGATCTCGTTCTGGGGGGGGCCCCCCTCGGTCCGTTCGCGATCTCGTTCTGGGGGGGGCCCCCCTCGGTCCGTTCGCGATCTCGTTCTGGGGGGGGCCCCCCTCGGTCCGTTCGCGATCTCGTTCTGGGGGGGGCCCCCCTCGGTCCGTTCGCGATCTCGTTCTGGGGGGGGCCCCCCTCGGTCCGTTCGCGATCTCGTTCTGGGGGGGGCCCCCCTCGGTCCGTTCGCGATCTCGTTCTGGGGGGGGCCCCCCTCGGTCCGTTCGCGATCTCGTTCTGGGGGGGGCCCCCCTCGGTCCGTTCGCGATCTCGTTCTGGGGGGGGCCCCCCTCGGTCCGTTCGCGATCTCGTTCTGGGGGGGGCCCCCCTCGGTCCGTTCGCGATCTCGTTCTGGGGGGGGCCCCCCTCGGTCCGTTCGCGATCTCGTTCTGGGGGGGGCCCCCCTCGGTCCGTTCGCGATCTCGTTCTGGGGGGGGCCCCCCTCGGTCCGTTCGCGATCTCGTTCTGGGGGGGGCCCCCCTCGGTCCGTTCGCGATCTCGTTCTGGGGGGGGCCCCCCTCGGTCCGTTCGCGATCTCGTTCTGGGGGGGGCCCCCCTCGGTCCGTTCGCGATCTCGTTCTGGGGGGGGCCCCCCTCGGTCCGTTCGCGATCTCGTTCTGGGGGGGGCCCCCCTCGGTCCGTTCGCGATCTCGTTCTGGGGGGGGCCCCCCTCGGTCCGTTCGCGATCTCGTTCTGGGGGGGGCCCCCCTCGGTCCGTTCGCGATCTCGTTCTGGGGGGGGCCCCCCTCGGTCCGTTCGCGATCTCGTTCTGGGGGGGGCCCCCCTCGGTCCGTTCGCGATCTCGTTCTGGGGGGGGCCCCCCTCGGTCCGTTCGCGATCTCGTTCTGGGGGGGGCCCCCCTCGGTCCGTTCGCGATCTCGTTCTGGGGGGGGCCCCCCTCGGTCCGTTCGCGATCTCGTTCTGGGGGGGGCCCCCCTCGGTCCGTTCGCGATCTCGTTCTGGGGGGGGCCCCCCTCGGTCCGTTCGCGATCTCGTTCTGGGGGGGGCCCCCCTCGGTCCGTTCGCGATCTCGTTCTGGGGGGGGCCCCCCTCGGTCCGTTCGCGATCTCGTTCTGGGGGGGGCCCCCCTCGGTCCGTTCGCGATCTCGTTCTGGGGGGGGCCCCCCTCGGTCCGTTCGCGATCTCGTTCTGGGGGGGGCCCCCCTCGGTCCGTTCGCGATCTCGTTCTGGGGGGGGCCCCCCTCGGTCCGTTCGCGATCTCGTTCTGGGGGGGGCCCCCCTCGGTCCGTTCGCGATCTCGTTCTGGGGGGGGCCCCCCTCGGTCCGTTCGCGATCTCGTTCTGGGGGGGGCCCCCCTCGGTCCGTTCGCGATCTCGTTCTGGGGGGGGCCCCCCTCGGTCCGTTCGCGATCTCGTTCTGGGGGGGGCCCCCCTCGGTCCGTTCGCGATCTCGTTCTGGGGGGGGCCCCCCTCGGTCCGTTCGCGATCTCGTTCTGGGGGGGGCCCCCCTCGGTCCGTTCGCGATCTCGTTCTGGGGGGGGCCCCCCTCGGTCCGTTCGCGATCTCGTTCTGGGGGGGGCCCCCCTCGGTCCGTTCGCGATCTCGTTCTGGGGGGGGCCCCCCTCGGTCCGTTCGCGATCTCGTTCTGGGGGGGGCCCCCCTCGGTCCGTTCGCGATCTCGTTCTGGGGGGGGCCCCCCTCGGTCCGTTCGCGATCTCGTTCTGGGGGGGGCCCCCCTCGGTCCGTTCGCGATCTCGTTCTGGGGGGGGCCCCCCTCGGTCCGTTCGCGATCTCGTTCTGGGGGGGGCCCCCCTCGGTCCGTTCGCGATCTCGTTCTGGGGGGGGCCCCCCTCGGTCCGTTCGCGATCTCGTTCTGGGGGGGGCCCCCCTCGGTCCGTTCGCGATGGGGCCCCCTCAAGTGCGGGGCCCGGTGCGACCACACCAGTTGCACCCCCCTAAGGAAGGCCCTGCATAGGGCCCTATAATTGTTCAATTTTATTAAATTATTAAATTGTTAGTTATAGGAATTCATTTAATTTAACTTTTTTTATTATTAACATTTAAAAAAACATTAAGATAGAATTTAGGAAAAAATAAAATGCATTTCATAGGGCACTATTACTGTTAACATTTAAAAAATTTAAGTAATTGCACATGCTTTTTTATGATTAAAATAGATTTAAACCATTGAAACAGAACTCAGATAAATCAAAACGGAAAACATGGAATTTGGGACAAAATAAAACAGATTTCAAAGGGCACTATTATTTGAATACATTTTTAGATTGTTATAGACTTAGGAATTCAATTAATTAAACATGCTTCTTGATTATTATAATTGAATAAAACCATCTAAATGGCATCTAAAAAGACAAAAAAAACAGAACAGAAATCAGAATTTGGGACAAAATAAAACTATTATTGTTGAAATTTTAATAAATTATTAAATTGTTAATGTGTTACACATTCAGGTGATTAGACATTTTTTTTTCATTATAATTATTTACATTTAATTCAACCATTAAAAATGCATCTGAAAAATGAATGCACATTTCACAGGCCACTAATGTTGTTAAAATGTAAAAATAAATGACTAAATTGTTAAAGCTTTATGAATGCAAATGTAATTCAGGCATTAAAAATGGAAACTAATACAGATTGTGTCTTACATCTGCTTTTTAGCACACACTTTTCTTACAATTTCAAGGCACAATAAAGTGCACCAACCATGTGCATGTCTGTTATTTATGCTCTTCGGTCTTCAGCAGCACTGCTTTAGCATCCGCTTGCACTGTGACGAATCCCGTAATCTTCATGTGGCCTGCATGCGCCACTCAAACCCACAGCTCCGCCTTCCCCGGCCCCCGCCAGCCAATCAGCAGCCTCCCCAGCCAGCCCTCTGCTGCTTGAGATCACGTGATCTCCTCCGGCCAATCGGCGGCCTCCCTTTGATGAGTGACATCACTAACTTAGCTGCTTCCCTCCAGCAACGGAGCTTCATTTTCTGCTGAGAGTGTTTGTGCTGCTGAAATGGAGGCTAACAGCTCGAGCTAGCCGCCTCGTGCCCGATCAGACCCATAGATGTTGACATGCTCTAAAGAGGAGGCCAGGATGGTTCTGGATGCTCCGAGCGCCAACGGGCCCTTTCAGCCGGTGGCCCTCATGCACTTTAGAGGTGAGATGTTTGTCTTATTGTGTCTGTGTAGGCAGAGAGCGACGAGGGAGGTTGCTATGCCATGATTTGTGGCCGCTGTTACGCAGGCAGAAGAATGTGTGGCGTTTGGGAGACACTAGAATAGATACAAACCTCTTTTTTTTTTAGATTCACGCTTTGCAGACTGCATTTTAAGCATTTTCTGGCCATGCATTTGGGTTTGCACTACATGCATAAATCTTGACACAGCTCAAAACGCAGTGAATGTGGAAAACTCTGTTTACAATGCGCTGGTTAAGTAGGAGGGGGTCTGTTTAACTAGCCTCCCATCCCCCCTTACCAGAGCACTGATGTCAGAGGAAGTGAGGTCACAGCTTCAGGAAGAATGCATGCATGTGTGCTCAAGCCACAGAGCTTGCGAGAGACTGCATCCTGACAGCCGGTTCCTTCTGCTTTGTTTTCTTCACTTCACACGCAGACAGATGATTGTAATCATTCATGCATTAATGATGCATTTGTTGCATGCTTTGCAATGTTTTAAATATGCATTTTAAACAACTTTGAGATTAGACATATGATTTGATATTTTACTTCTGCATGCACGCTTTGAACATTATGCAAGTATGCATGGAATAACTAGATGACTAGTGCATTATACCACAGTGCACACTGTGGAAGATACTGTATCATACAATGCAGTGCACTCAGTCTTTTATTTCCAGGATGATGGATGTGCAATACTGCTTAGAAGTTTGGAATAATTCAGTAAAAATTGTGAAATATTATTATAATTTAAAACAGCTGTTCTCTATGTGAATATCTGTTCAACTGTAATTTATTCCTGTGAAATAAATGTTTCTCAAGCAGCAAATCAGAATATTAGAATGATTTCTGAAGATCTTGTGACTCTGAAGACTGGAGTAATGATGCTGAAAATACAGCTTTGATCACAGGAATAAATTACAGTTTATAATATATTCACACAGAAAGCAGTTATTTTAAATTGTAATAATATTTCACATTTTTCACTGTATTTTCGATCAAATAAATGCAGCCTTGGTGAACATAAGAGACTTAAATATTCCAAACATACGGCAGTGTATTTACAGCCCTCATTTTACATCTTTTTGTTACTTATTCGATCAGACTGCAAAAAGTTTAAATGTTTTTAGACAAAATAGCTAACCATTTAATTTCCTAAATAACTGGATGCCACTTGCATATAGTGTGATAAGAAACATTTATCAATGCATATTGCTTCACTACACTAGATATATTCTCCACACAGCCTAGTGTTTTTTTTTTAAAAACCTAGTAAACTAGTATTATAATATAATATTTTGATGAACTTTAGATGCATTCACATTTAATTCAATAAGTGCCGTCCTGTAATTGTCTCCGATAAGCATGGTTATTATAATGATTCATAATCACAGCTGATATGACTAAGTCATAACTAAGTTCAAGCCGACTGCATTGCATTATGGGATGCAGTATTTAATGCACACTGAATATTTGCATGCTACACGTATAGTGTGCATGCAGAACGTGACGTGTTGATGAGGGTCGTGCGATTGATAATACAGTTCAAATGCACACTCAAACCTTTAGTGAACTGCAGACTGAATCATCTTCTTTTGAATCAAATGGAGTCGTTTATAAATTGAACTGACCTTCACCTAATCAGTTGTGGTCAAACGTATTCGTTGTTGACACTGAGGTCTCTGGTTGCTCTGCTGTTTTCAAACACTGATGCATCCCAGATAACATTGAAGAGCCGCCTACTCATCTGTCTGTCTCTGTGCCGAAATTGTGAAATATTATTATAATTTAAAACAGCTGTTCTCTATGTGAATATCTGTTAAACTGTAATTTATTCCTGTGAAATAAATGTTTCTCAAGCAGCAAATCAGCATATTAGAATGATTTCTGAAGATCTTGTGACTCTGAAGACTGGAGTAATGATGCTGAAAATACAGCTTTGATCACAGGAATAAATTACAGTTTATAATATATTCACACAGAAAGCAGTTATTTTAAATTGTAATAATATTTCACATTTTTCACTGTATTTTCGATCAAATAAATGCAGCCTTGGTGAACATAAGAGACTTAAATATTCCAAACATACGGCAGTGTATTTACAGCCCTCATTTTACATCTTTTTGTTACTTATTCGATCAGACTGCAAAAAGTTTAAATGTTTTTAGACAAAATAGCTAACCATTTAATTTCCTAAATAACTGGATGCCACTTGCATATAGTGTGATAAGAAACATTTATCAATGCATATTGCTTCACTACACTAGATATATTCTCCACACAGCCTAGTGTTTTTTTTTTAAAAACCTAGTAAACTAGTATTATAATATAATATTTTGATGAACTTTAGATGCATTCACATTTAATTCAATAAGTGCCGTCCTGTAATTGTCTCCGATAAGCATGGTTATTATAATGATTCATAATCACAGCTGATATGACTAAGTCATAACTAAGTTCAAGCCGACTGCATTGCATTATGGGATGCAGTATTTAATGCACACTGAATATTTGCATGCTACACGTATAGTGTGCATGCAGAACGTGACGTGTTGATGAGGGTCGTGCGATTGATAATACAGTTCAAATGCACACTCAAACCTTTAGTGAACTGCAGACTGAATCATCTTCTTTTGAATCAAATGGAGTCGTTTATAAATTGAACTGACCTTCACGTAATCAGTTGTGGTCAAACGTATTCGTTGTTGACACTGAGGTCTCGCTTTTTAACTGTTTTGCCGGTCATGTGCAGCTTTAAAGGAAACCGTGTGATCTAAACATTCAGTAAAGCCCAAAATATACGGTGAGTTTGCCTGACATCAATTCAGGAAAAACCCTGCAGCTGCAGCATCACTTTAACCCTGTAAAGCCTGACATGTGAAATAATAGTCTGATTTTTAAAAGAAAAATTTAAGTTTGTTGAACCTTAAGACAAAATATTACAAAATATGCACATATGTGACCTTAGAGCACAAAACCAGTCATAAGGGTCAATTTTGTGAATGTAAGATTTATACATCATCTGAAAGCTGAATAAACATTGAAGAGCCGCCTACTCATCTGTCTGTCTCTGTGCCGAAATAAAACAACGCTTTTTAACTGTTTTGCCGGTCATGTGCAGCTTTAAAGGAAACCGTGTGATCTAAACATTCAGTAAAGCCCAAAATATACGGTGAGTTTGCCTGACATCAATTCAGGAAAAACCCTGCAGCTGCAGCATCACTTTAACCCTGTAAAGCCTGACATGTGAAATAATAGTCTGATTTTTAAAAGAAAAATTTAAGTTTGTTGAACCTTAAGACAAAATATTACAAAATATGCACATATGTGACCTTAGAGCACAAAACGAGTCATAAGGGTCAATTTTGTGAATTTAAGATTTATACATCATCTGAAAGCTGAATAAATAAGCTTCCATTGATGTATGGTTTGTTAGGATAGGACAATATTTGGCTGAGATACAACTATTTGAAAATCTGGAATCTGAGGGTGCAAAAAAATCTAAATATTGAGAAAATCATCTTTAAAGTTGTTCAAATGAAGTTCTTAGCAATGCATATTACTAATCAAAAATTAAGTTTTGATATATTTACGGTAGGACATTTACAAAATATCTTCATGGAACATGATCTTTACTTAATATCCTAATGATTTTTGGCATAAAAGAAAAATGTATAATTTTGACCCATACAATGTATTGTTGGCTATTGCTACAAATATACCCCAGCGACTTAAGACTGCTTTTGTGCTGCAGGGACACATATGTCATATTTATAGCTCATATAGTCTGATACAGTGAGAATATGGAGCTCAGTTTTATTCAGAGACTCAAACTGAGCAAAAATATGAATTTGGTGCAGATGCTGATATTTCTATGATGAA
>NW_015662583.1:991272-996145 GCF_001515625.1 Sinocyclocheilus rhinocerous | reverse complement strand
ATTGTACTCTAGGTTTTTAGTTAAAAAAGTCTTTAAGGTGGATTTGTTTCAGCTGCTTTTGTCTTCTCCAGATGTTAACTGATGGACTGGACTGCATTACTTGTGATGTTTTTATCAGCTGTTTGGACTCTCGTTCTGACGGCACCCATTCACTTGCAGTTGAACAAGTGATGCAATTTCTCCAAATCCGATGGTGAAACAAACTCATCTTTAATTTTTAGGTGAACTATTCCTTTAATAACATGCATATTTTGGTCTTGAGAAGTCAAAGCTTGCGTTAAACTCTTCTTTCCTTCTTTGAAGTGGCTGTGAACTATATAAACCACAGCTAGCGCGTCGCTCGGCCGTACGAGGTTGTGTTGCGCGTTTGGGCAGATCTGTTGGCTCCTCTGAATCAGATCATCCTTTTAAGGGCCAGTTTTTGGCCGACAGCTTCGCGTTTAGCTACGGACCTGGCGCTTCTGCATTACATCTCATTACATCTCTTTGATATTTATTAGAGCCCGCAGCTGATGTTAAGCCGCGGCCTATCGAAGTGCAAATGCACTTGCGAAATAAGCATGACAATATGTTCTCCTGCATCACATGCCCTTGAAAACACACACACACTTTGATGATTAAAGCCAGGAAATTCAAAGTGCTGCGATCGGGAGGATTAAACCCTTTTCTTCTGATTAATTTGTGCATGTGCTGCCACGTTTCATTAATCAACAAGCTGAATGGACGGTTCATGGATAAAGACTCGCTCCTTTAGTCTGTTCTCAGTAATCAGATATGCATCTATACACACATTTTTCGTTTTATGTGATTTGTTTCAGTTTGCAGTCAACCTGTTTAGGGCGTTACCTCCGTCATCCAACCCAACCGGCGCAGAGTTTGACCCCGAGGAGGATGAACCCACGTTAGAAGCGGCCTGGCCTCACCTGCAGGTGAACACCTGGACATTCATATGAAATTAATACTTTTATTAATCAAGGACGCATTCAGTTGATCAAAAGTGACAGTAAAGACATTTCTAATGTTAGAAAAGATTTCCATTTTAAATATTGTGATACTTTTTTCAGGATTCTTTGATGAATAAAGTTAAAAAGAACAGCATTTATTTAAAATGGAAATCTTTTCTTAACAATATAAGTCTTTATTATCACTTTTTATCAATTTAACACATCCTTGCTGAAAAAAAGCATTCATTTATTTAAAAAAAATAAGAATGACAGAAAAAAACATACTGACCCCAAACTTTTGAACAGTAGTGTTTATTGTTACTAAAGATTTCTATTTTGAATAAATGCTGTTCTTTTGAACTTTCTATTCATCAAAGAATCCTGAAAAAAGTATCACAGGTTCCAAAAAATAAATAAAAATATTAAGCAGCAAAACTGTTTCCAATATTGATATTAAATCAAGGATCATGTGACACTGAAGACTGGAGTAATGATGCTGAAAATACAGCTTTGATCACAGAAATAAATTACAGATTAACAGATACTCGCATAGAAAACAGTTGTTTTAAATCATAATAATATTTCACAATTTTACTGTTTTTTTTTCTGTATTTCTTCTGTATTTCTGATCAAATAAATGCAGTCTTGATGAGCATAAGAGACTTCTTTAAAACACATAAAAAATCTTACTGATCCCAAACTTTTGAACAGCAGTGTATATAATAGTGTTATTTGTTGTAGTGTTTTACTCGTTTACTTGTTTTTTTTAAAGCCAATAATGTTTTCACTCTAATACAGTAAAAAAAAAAAATCCTATAAATGAGAATAATGTGTGCACTTACGTGGATGTGTTATTTAGTTTTTTAATGTGCTTAATTATAATGAAATTGTTTTTATTATTATTAATAAAATAATTTATCTATAAAAAGTGTGCTGTAAGGTGCTTTAGATGAAAGTGGCCACTGCTAATTTGCTTATAAATACATGTTTCTACATTTTGAAATGCATATTTCAGATACATATTTTTCCTTCCACAGCTCGTCTATGAATTTTTCCTGCGTTTTTTAGAGTCGCCAGACTTTCAACCAAACATAGCCAAGAAATACATCGACCAGAAGTTTGTGATGCAGGTGTGTTGAAATACGTGCTCGGTTCGTTTGGATGCTTATGTTGAAATACGTGTTGTTTTGGATGTCTGATTTCCAGAATCACTTGGCATTGAAAAAACATTCATCATTACAAGTTGCATGCACAGGACTCCAAATACCAATGCAGTTTGAATGAATATACTAAATAAATGTGAGAGTTTATATAATGTCCACAGAAAACAGATGCTTAGTGTGGATCCTCAAGTTATTTTTGCATTATTTGCATGATTACCATAGACCTATGTGCTAAAAATTAGGGATGCACCGAAATGAAAATTCTTGGCCGAAGCCGAACAAAATGAAACACTGGGCCGAATACCGAACACGGTTTTTCGAGTTTTTTTCCCCATGTATTTTGACAAATTTTTTCACTATTGCATAAATGAAATAGCCAAAATGTGCTTTTTACTGTTTTGTCCTGCTTTTCAAATAAAAAATAAATTACAAAACAACAATTTAAAAATATTTACTTAACACTGAACATTTCTTAACATTCTAGCAGACATGATACCAACAAAGCATAATTTAACTTAAAATTAATAAGTACACTGAACATTTTTAACATTCTAGCAGACATTATACCAACAAAGCACAATTTAACTTAAAATTAATAAGTTACTAAAATAATATTTTTTGGCCATCAGACCCCCTTCTTGAATAAGGCATGTATTTTTACTGTAAAATTAAAAGCAGCCTTTCTGAGCAGAAGAGACTTCTTTTAAAACATTAGAATATATTGCAGATTTTCCTCGCGCTTTGGACTTTGAACCCTGGTTAACAAGCAGATCCGCCGAGAGTTCGTGCAGCGCTGTCAGAATACATGCAATGCGCGCGTGTATTAGAAAACATAACGTTCTGCAGTTTATTTACTAATTGTTTGAAGCCATTACGTGATTTCAATCATCATACAGTAACCAGCAACAATCACCCCGTCCTCTTCTCATTGAAGACATGCGCTGCAGCACTAAACAGTCTCTCGCTGTCGGTGCTTTAATGATTTTAGCGTCTTTCTCCGACAGTTTAAATGCTTCCACACTGCTGACGTGTGTGCTGCATAATAAAGAGTGCGCGCCTCTCACTTTACGCTAGGTGCTATTTGACAGCGTCACGTCATTGTTCGGTACAATTTATTTGGTCTTTTCGCTTATTCGGTTTCGGTTGCCGAACATTCGGTGCATCCCTACTAAAAAATGCTCACTTCACATGCGATAAGCGTAATTAATGGATGTTGGATCTGATTGGATTGCAGCTCCTGGAGCTGTTCGACAGTGAAGACCCTCGAGAGCGTGACTTTCTGAAGACGACTCTCCACCGCATCTACGGGAAGTTCCTGGGTCTCAGAGCGTACATCAGGAAACAGATTAATAACATTTTCTATAGGTGAGACTGAAAACTATGACAGAAGATTTGCAATGCATTCAACTTTCACAACTGAGTGAAACTGCATATAACCTATAACTGCATGTGATGACCTTTGATTTGATTTGGAAAATAGTGAAAAACATGCCATTGAAGCATATTGATTTTTTTTTTTAACAATTTTATTTTTGCATTGAAATGTAAATACTTTTTTTACATTTGTTATATTATTTTTTACAATTTAATACCTTTTAAATATAATATAGTTGGATATAATGCAACATTTGTTTATATATATGTATATATATGTGTGTGTGTGTGTGTGTTGACTTTAAATGGTTTTTTAAATTGTCAGTCTTCAGTTCAGAATATCAAAAATACAGTAAAAATGTGAAATAATATTACAATTTAAAACAGCTGTTTTCTATGTGAATATCTGTTAATCTGTCATTTATTTCTACTTTTTTCTTCTTGAAAAAAAAAAAATATATATATATATATATATATATATAGAGATCATTAAGAGTTTACATTTTAAATTAGGACATTATTTTATGATAATTTTACAAATTTTTCCGCAAAATTCACACTTGGTTTTTGTAATTCCCATTTTTCTGAATGAAGATTTTGCTTAATGAGACTAAAAGGTAATTCATGCAGAATTAAAGTACATAATTTTGCCCCCCCCCCCAAGTAATTATTGACGAATTCTACACCCCTCCACATCACAGAAATTATATATTTATCTCATATATGTGTGTGTCTATCTATATATATATGAATTTGTTTATTTTATATTATATTATAAATTATATATGAAAAATTATAAATCGATTTTAATGAAGAAATATTTATATGAATATATATATAAATAATTTCTAGAAAATTGTGGAAACGTTTTAAATATATATTCCATATTTTAATTCTGCATAAATTACTTTAGATTCTCATTCGGGAAAATCTAACTAAATAAAAAATGTAGTAACATTTTGAGGGAAAATCTTAATGATCATTAAAAAATAAGCTTTATTTTTTTTTCACCCACAATATAATTTCTTGCTCCTCCTTTAGTTTGTAAGTGCAGCAGGCTTTGACTCTGATGACTGACTGCTGTTGTTTCTGGTTCTTCAGCTGGCTTACTGTGTGGTTCAGTTTCTAGAGAAGGACAGCACACTTACTGAGCCGGTGGGTTTCAGCAGCAGCTTCTGTTCGTTTTCTTTCTTTCGTTTCTCGTCTCCTCTCATAAAGCTGTTTTTGTCTTCTACTCTTGAACTAGCTTTTACCAGCATATTTAACCAGGCCTTTTCAGCAGGGATCACTTCATATTTTACACACTACCAGTCAAATAATTTTGAAAAAAGTCTCTCCTGCTTACCGAGGTTGCATTTATTTGATTCAAAAATACAGTAAAAATTGTGAAAT